>NC_142857.1:2424242-2727272 GCF_061612785.1 Hesperophylax consimilis
CCAATCTCAAAGTTTAAGATTGATTATCAGAGCAATGCGTTCCTCCCCAATTAATGCTTTACAAGTGGAGGCTGTGGATGCTCCTCTTCATTTTAGAAGACAGTTCTTGGCTGACAAGTTTTTATTTAAATGCTTAAGACTCACTAATCACCCATTGATGCACAAAATAACTGCACTCTCTGCTCAAGTTAAATGTCTTCCATATTGGAGGAACAAATCAATCCCTCTTCTCGTTAAAAGCCTCTGTACATATAGTGCGTATAAACCCCTTTTAAATCCATCTAATAGACTTCCTTTATATTCAAACTCCTTTCGTATTCATTTACATAAACCAAATATTCTTCTTTCTCTTGGCATAATTAACAACCACGAAGCTCCGAGTAAGCTTATCCAAATTTTAAATTCAAAATATTCTGGCTGGAAAATTATTTACACTGATGGTTCCAAATCTTCCTTTTCAGACCATGTGGGAGCGGCGTTCCATTGCCCATCAGATATGGGCCCATGTCAATAAAATAATTAAACTTCCAAAAGAGGCTTCAGTTTTCACTGCTGAATGTATAGCCATTTTTGAATCCCTAAAATACATTGACGATAACCACGTTGGAAATTTCTTAATTCTCTCCGATTCTCTAAGTGCACTTCAAAAATTAAACTCCTCACCTTTTCATCACCCGGAAGACGATTTCTGTATTGGAATTTGCACTCTAATTCATAAATTAACTGACTCGGGAAAAGAAATCGTTTTGGCTTGGATACCCAGTCACTGCGGTATCCCTGGAAATGAAAAGGCCGATTCGTTGGCGAAAGATGCCATTGTTTCCGGACACTTTTTATATAAATTTTTAAACCTCGATGACATTTTCATAAAATTGAAGGAAAACATGATTTCCACATGGCAGAATCACTGGGATGAGTCTAGTAAAACGAAAGGCAATGTTTTTTTCATGATACAGCCCACGATTCCTTCAAAACCGTGGTTTTCCGGACTCTCTCTGAACAAATTCTCAACATCATCCATTTGTCGCATGCGGATAGGGCATTGCTGCCACAATGTTCATCTAACAAAAATACATGTCAAGAATTCTGCCATGTGCGAATGTCGTCTCGACGAAGAGGACCTCAATCAGTTGCCCTATAAATAATTCGTGCAAAAAGTTCATCCCTGACTTGATCAGTATTGGTGTATTACCCCCTTACAACATTGCATCCCTGTTATCTTCTGTGGATAAACGTGTATATAAAGTAATTTCTAGTTTCCTCAATATTAACGGTATCAATTTGTACATACTCATTTTTCCTCTTGCTGGTATGTTTAATTTCATATATTTGTGTAGTTTGCTTTGTTTATTTTTAAGTACAATAAATTATACTAGTTTATTCATTAATTATCAATTGTTTCAACTTGTAAATGTGTATCTGATCGCGTTCGTGATTGGATACAAATTTGCAAGTTATTAATTCATTATTTTGCTTCCCCAAAAATGGACATCTTGTAAAGTTAATGCCTAAGGTATTTTTTGTATTATATTATTATGTAATGTAGTGTTCTAGTTCTTACTTCTAAATCTGTAAATATTTCACTTATATGGAAAAAAAAAAAAAAACTAAACAAAGACAAAAACAATATAAGACAATACTTACAAATTCACATTGAACATTACTTGACACTGGCTAGAACACTCCTTTGGGGTGAAAAGCCATTAAATTAAAAAAAAAAAAAAATTATTATTCTGCACGTTATATTTGATTTACAAATTACAATGTTTCCTGGGTTCCATCAAAAAACAGAATATGTAGTGACAAAGCCAAATTGAGGACGAGGAAGAATAAGCACACAACCTAACCTCAACTAAACTAACTTAACCTATTCTGTATTGTCACTGTTCTGTTTTATCTGGTTACTGTTTCCGCGATATATACTTAAATGCTACATATTATAAATTATTCTTTGTTTTTCTAGATTCTTAAAGTGACTCCATTAGGAAAAGCAATTGCCGCATATCCAGTATTGCCCCGATATGGTAAAATGTTGGCCCTCAGTCACCAGCACAACTTGTTTGAGTACACCATCTGCATTGTTGCCGCGTTGAGTGTTCAAGAGGTGAGAACCTATTAAGTGATACATATATCTTAACAGTATAATATAACAATAGAGACAATTTGTTTTAATTACATTTCAGAAATACATTTTATACATGTTCTACGGTAACTCGGGGAAAACCGGGAAATTGGTGAATCTGCATCACACAGAAAACTTATTTTAGTGCTATTATGTCTTGTCAGGTTGATATTAGTTCCTAGCTAGGCAGTTTGTCTGTTTTAAGGTACCGAATGCTCCAGTTATGTGTGCTGTATTATTCTGTAAATGTCGCGTAAGGTCATGCCACCTATAAGTAAAGTGCCAAAATGCCCTCAGGTGTGATGACTGTTTTAATTACTCGGCAAACTCTAGTAAAAGCTGAGGAATAACGTTTCATTATAAAAGACAATATTAGCGATAATTAACACATTTCTGCTGGGTATTTTTTGCGCTGGCGCTACGCAGTCTCTGAGCATACTCAGCAACTCAGCATACAAAACGAATATTATTTGAAATGCAACTCAATTAACCTTGTAATATGTTTATTACGGTCCGCCTATCGGTATTTGCCCATACCTGCTTTCTTTAAATATGCCCGACATCTCTCGCTCGCTTGCACATAGGAGTTGAGTGAGGCGGAACGGAGATAGGTCGTGTTGAATTGGGTTTCACGGTCATAAAACCCTCATTTCAGGAATTGAATTATTACAATAACAAATAATATATTATCCTTTTGTTGCAATACCGATGTAAACGAAAGGCACGAAGATAAATATAAAAAGAAGACTTGCATTACAGTTCGTAATTATGTACAAATAGTACAAACAGATTGGTATATAATATTCATATAAAAACATTGAATAATTCCGTCTTTTCTGCCATTGAAATGAGGCCGGCGCAAAAGGTAGAACTACCCTTCCCGCTGTTGAGAATCAATCGACCAAACGGGTAGAACTACCTTTCCCGGCCTAAGTGTGTTAATTGACAATTTGAAACAGAAAAATCCGAAAAAGATATGGTCACATCTAGGACTTGAACCCGGGGCCCTCGCCTTGCCAGGCGCTTCTCTACCAACTGAGCTAATGTGACCCATTCTCCTTCGGTCATATTTAACTATCATACTTCGAATAAGAACTACCAACATTATCTTCATTTTCATTAGTTGTTTCCCGTCCAAATTACGAAGTCAGTGCTCAAATACTTATCACTCTATTTATTTTTATGCTTGCGGTAAAAACAACACATAAACCAGCAGTAACAATGAGTATCAATAAGAATTGCCGCCATTTGCAAACTTAATTACTGGCTTAATCACTTAACACATCAAAATCCGTCAGGCACCCAGTCCCCTTACTCTAGTCAGCCATGAGATGTATGTTTTGAAAAGGAAAACTCCGCCCGGTCCTATAGTTTATTACGTTCATACACATTTTTTTTTTAATGTTTATCTTTGTCATACATGAGCATTGTTTAAAGTGTTTATTAATTGCCACATATTATCTTAATTTTGTGAGACAATAGCAAGTCTAGATACATTGTAACGTCATTGATGTCTGGTCTATTTACTAGATACATTGTAACGTCATTGATGTCTGGTCTATTTACTAGATACATTGAAACGTCATTAATGTCTGGTCTATTTACTAGATACATTGTAACGTCATTGATGTCTGGTCTATTTACTAGATACATTGTAACGTCATTTATGTCTGGTCTATTTAATAGATACATTGTAACGTCATTGATGTCTGGTCCATTTACTAGATACATTGTAACGTCATTGATGTCTGGTCTATTTACTAGAGATATGTATTGTGTAATGTTTTCAGGTGTTGACAGGAAGGAAGAAGAAGTGGACAGCCACTGGGGAGGAATTGTTACTGGGAGACCCAGGCGCATTGCTGAGTATTGTGGGAGCTGCAGGTAAAAATAAATATTTATAAAACTGAATACGCACATCGTTGGGTTACAAATAACCTGACCATTTTTGAAGACTTGACTTGCAGAGTTTTCAATCCTCAATGCCTGGGTGCGAACGCTTTTCGTACATTGTTCATACATTTCGTATTGCTTGTAGAAATGATCATTAACAATTATTTTATAAATTTATTCATTCTCTTTCAGAATACGCCGCCCTCTCCGGCCAAGACATGGAGGCGTGGTGCCTCCACCAGGGTGTGCGGCACCGAGCCCTGCGGGAGATCCGTCTGCTGGGGGCCCAGCTAGCGGGCACCAGGGGATCCACTCCTTCCGCCCCCTCCAAGCCCCCCGGAGTGCTGGCCCGCCCCCTGAGGCAGCTCATGCTGGCCGGCCTGGGAGACTGCGTGGCCAGGAAAGTGGACCTGAAAGATGTGAAGCAAAGTTAGTTTTTTTTGGATTTAATTAGTAGTCTGACAAATAATGGAGTTGCGATCATTTAATTTGCTCTAAACGGTAACACAAAGATGGTTCAAAGTGCATATTATTCACATCATGTATTCCCGGTGTTCAGAAATTAGTTGCACCTTCATAGAGGAGATTAATCAAAATAAAAACTAGAATAATATCAAACTGTCAAAACTCGGATTCAAGCATGTCCCCACATTTGAATTTACTTTAATTTGTTCTTTAGCTGTGTTACTAGATGTTGCCAGTAGTAAAAAAAATAGTTTCAATTTATTTAATTTCTAAATTTTTTTTTTTTTTTTTTTATTATTTTAATATAGATCATAGTTACATTAAATCATACATATTTTGCAATATATCATATTTAGGTACATAGTTGGTCATGTATACCTTATCAGAAAAGAGGAGCTCTTGTGCCTGATAAGGGAGCCACGATTCTTACTTAGATTCAATGTTATGTGTAAAATATAAATATTATATATATATACATATTTTTTTTAATATAAGTTTTTTTGGAAAAAAAGTTTGATTTTATTTATTTGTTCTTGTTGGTTCGTAATACAGCGCAATTCGGAAGGGAGATTATTGTAGTTTTTTATGGCTTGGTAAATATAATGGTTTTGCATTTGAGTTGTTTTAAAGATTGGCGTAATAAATTGATTTCCATTTCTCATCAGTTTGTAAAATTCTTGATATTCTGTGTTATTTTTTTCTTTACACAATGTAGTACTATGGCAGGCAGTCTTGTTGAAAATAAATATAATTAATTATAATGCACAGACTCAACGTAGGTATGCTGAATCTGCTCTACAGTATTTCAATGGAGCTAGCAGCATTGATCCCCTGTGTACTAGTGTGCGTATACAAAACTCAACGGCCATGAACAGAAGAACCATTAACAGCTGATGTTAATTTCACTTTCTAAGAAATGAACCATTCTCACGAGTCGTTTCTACGACTCTATTTTCTGTAAATTGGCAATATTTATTAACAATACTGCTCAATCTGATGGCGATATAGTTCTCTTATTTTAACACTGTGCAGACAGGGGCGTTCTTGTGAGGTGTAAAATAACAATAAAAAACTTTAATTTTCTCGTACCTATATTCAAATAAAAAAAATTCTTATCCATTCTCCAGAGGAAGACAAAATCAAACTGAAGCACGCCTACCACTGCGCCGATATGGAAGAGCCCGTTTTCATGCACTCGGGGTCGGTGCTGCGCAAGGAACTGCCGGAGTGGGTGGTGTTCCAGGAGCTGTACGAGGCAGGCCCGGGCGGGGAGGGGGAGAGCGCCAAGATGATCATGCGAGGCATCACGGCCATAGAGCCGGAGTGGCTGCCTATCTTTGTACCCAAATTGTGTAATTTCGGTGAGTTTGCAACGTTTTTCTCGCTTTGTTTGTGAATAAGATACGGTAGGACTACTGCTGATAGCTGCATTATAACCTGTCCCTCTTTCTCATATACAGCACATGTATGTTTCTGTTGTCACATGTGTTGTTAATGAGAAAAGCGGATCGGTTACAAAAGAGATCATCTGAATATGCATTGCATTCTTTCTGGAGGTCCTCATGTGAACCTTTGCTACAGTACTTAAAGTTTTTAATTTTTACCCATAAAAATCATTGGATATTATAATTGTAGGATTTGTGAAGCTGAAAGTATTCATCAAATATTTGCCTCAGGATATCATTGCCTTTCAGAAACAACTAAATTTTGACAAATTAGAGAGAAGACAAATTTTAAAATTTTCAATTCTTTTTTTTTTAATTCACAATTTACCTTTCGAATGAACACCGTCAGTAAACTTGAAAAACCATGAAATCCGTCAAAAATTTAAACAAAAGACATTTAACCCGAGGTGCGCCGCGGCCGCTTATGTGAGTGCGGCACATTATCTACGAATAAAAAAAATTATGTGCGATTTTGACCCTTATGTATAAAGAATTTGTATGAAGAACAAGGTCACAATCGCTTGGGCTTTTCTCGTTCTTTACGCAGCAAATACCGGAAAGACTTCTAGCTTCTCAGATTATTTACAAAGAATTTTTCTGTGGAATGCCGTGAAGATATATTTGCCGCGTTTTACAACCGTCAAAGTGTCAAAGCGTCTGTGCGATTAAAACTACCAAAACGAAGAAATTCATCAAAAAAACGTAAGTAATGTTGTTTTTATACATAGTTTATTTTTTCGTAGAAAGCAATCACTTTGTGGTTTAACATTTTAATGAAATAAAACAATATATTTTTTTTGTTTATAACCACGAATTTTTATTAATTAAAACAGACCAGTTTCGCTTCACTCGAGCATCGTCAGGGTACAAAATTAAACTAATCAATAATACAAAATGTGTCTTTATATATACATACAGAGGGAGAGAGAAAGTAAAACCAAAATGAAACAACAATATATTAAAAGAAAACGATTAGTGTATATAAATATTATAATAATAGAGAATAGGCATTAATAATTGTAAGGTGATTTAAGGGATACTGGGAATTTTACAGTTTACAGGGAATATTCCCAGTATTGAGCTTTTTGACAAATCTAATTGATTATTCAGAATTAAACTTTTGGTTTTAATGGCTTTCTTTATTTCCAGTGCTTCTAAATTATTCAATTTGTTACTATGGTCTTTTTTATGGAGAATCTTAGCACCGGTGCTTTTATTGAAGGTATGATCTTTTTCAATAAGATGATTGGCAAACTCTGAAAAGCCATTGCTATTTAGGCATCTAAGATGTTCTTTAATCCTAATGTTGACATTGGGCGTTGTCTTCCCGATATAAAACGCTGGACAATTATTACAATTTAATTTATAAATTCCTGCATGACTAAGTGTGTCATCTTTATCTTTAGAATTGACTAAAAATTTACCTAAATTGTTGTTGGTATAAAACGCCGGTTTGACTTCAGAAGGAAGGTTAACTATACCGCAGGAAGAAAAATTATTAATGAATAGAATACGGCGCCATTGGAAAGGAAGATTATTATTATTAATATTATGTGGACTCGCGAATAACAAGTTTTTTACTGCTAATTGTTTTAGCTTTTTACTTAAAATTCTATCAATAAAATCTGGATCGTATCCATTATTAGACACAATTTTTTTAATTATTGATAATTTGTTAGAGAAATTAATATTAGTTAATGGAATCGTGACCAAGCGATGGACCATTGAGTGAAATGCTGAGTGTTTGTGTGAAAAAGGATGATTGGATGTATTATGTATGACAATATCGGTGTAGGTAGGTTTCCGAAAGATGTTAAAATCGATTTTATTATTTATGAGAGATAAGGATAGGTCTAGGAAGTTTAAGGATGAATTAATGCCTATCTCTAATGTTAATTTTAATATGTTTATGATAAGAATTTATAAGGTTGAGGAAGGAATTTAGTTGACGTTCCGTGCCTGTCCATATACAAAATATGTCATCGACATATCTTTTCCACAGAAAGACGTTTTTTATAAGTGGTGAGTTACCGGCTAGTATTTTACTCTCCAAGTTATTCATGAATATATCGGCAATCAAAGGGCTAGTGTACTGGCTTGATTAGTTTAATTTTGTACCCTGACGATGCTCGAGTGAAGCGAAACCGGTCGGTCTTAAAATTAATAAAAATTCGTGGTTTTAAACAAAAAAAAAATATTGTTTTATTTCACATAGTTTATTGTTCACGGCATGTGTTTCGGTAAATGTAAAATACGAAAACTCAAAAATAACCGACTAAATATTACGTCAAAGTATACGCGATCTTTGCGTGAAAAAAAAATTAGTTTTATTTCCAGTTATGTTGCATCATATATTGTATGATTTGCTATGTTTCGTATCTCATTTTGCAGATAAATCAATTGAGATCATATACCACAGCCTTCGATTTGTCCATATTTAAAAAAAAATGATATTCCGATGTCTCCGACCGCTAAAAATCTGCCAAGAAATATTTTTACGTTTCTCTATCGATATTTACGTAAATATTGCCTAATCTAATAAGGATTGTACATCATTATGTAAAGAAAACTATTGAGATTGTGTATAAAAGCCCTAGTTTCGTCAATATTTAGTTAATATTTTTTAATTAAATAAATACGACACATCGGAAACCTGCACAAATACATGTGTACTGTTTATACGTATGTGTGAGACGCCATATTAAAATAACATTCGCGCATGCTTAAACTGCATGTTGACTGCGCGCGCCGTTTTAAACGTTTTCTACAAATTTAAATTTTGTATGGAAGATGGCAGGGAACATACAAAGTATTATTTATTAAATATTATTTATTAGAAATATTTATTTCTAATAATATATATTAGAAATATTATTTTTTATTTATAAAAATAGTAATAAATATCACAAAATTAGATCAGTTATATAGGGTGTGCAAAAAAGTACTAACAAACTTTTTTTTTGTTTAGGTATAAAATATTTATAAATACAGGCGTATTGATGATTATATTATATAATGATATACATGATTGTTTCTATTGTTATAGAATGGAGATTCCAAGACCTCCAACGGAAGAAGAAACCACCGAAGAAAGAGGTTCAGTCATTGCGACGGTATGTTGTGTATTAGTAGTAGTTCTATAGTGGTTGTACGCTTCATCCTTTCCAAAATTGAAAGACATTCGTGTAACAATTAATGTTTATAGTTTCAGAATCCGCGAAGGAAGGCTGACCCAAGACCATCAACATCCTCTACGCATCGGGCTCCAAATACTCAGGTAATTATAATAACACTTGGCTAACTTTTACAGCGCCATTTTTGTCATGTATTGCCTCAAGGACGCTTTACATAGCTATATATATATATATTTTTTCTTTTCTTTCTGTCTATAGGAAACCGACCACGTCGTTGCGGAGTTCTACGGATTCACTGATAGCGAGGATGAATCCCTCGCCGGTGATGTAGAACTTCCGTCAATGGTGGATATGGATGTTCCTGAGGATGAGTTGGAGCCTTTGGAGGAGGGGGAGGAGGAGAATCCAGCAGACCTTCACCTGGTCCGAGGATTTCTCCACCTTCACGGGTCAGCGTGAGCATTTTGCCGTCCTTCAGCCTGGCCCGTCACCCGACGTGTTCCCTCCGACAGTCGCTACATCTCCATATGACGTCTTCTCCAAAATATGGGACTTGGAAACAATGTCCTATATCGTGGAGGAGACCAATAGGCATGCATGAAGCGCACTGGACGAGGCGAACACTGAGGATGGACTCTTGAATTAAACAACTTATTCCAGGCGGAAGGACTGGCAAGATGTTACAGTCGCTGAACTGTACGTATTCTTCGCGTTGCTGATATACATATCCATTTGTTACAGAGCTCGGTTATCAGAATACTGGACAACAGACATTTTAGAGATGCCTAAATTTAGGACTCTAATGTCGCGTAATAGGTTTCTTCTGATAATTCGGTTCCTACACTTTGTTGACAATAACACAATTTCTAAAGTCGGTTACCAAAACAAGCTTGCAAAAGTTAAATCACTATTGGATATAATGAATGAAAAGTTTTCCAGTCTGTATACTCCCCACGAAGATATTAGCATAGACGAGTCCCTGTTACTCTGGAAGGGTCGCCTAGGTTTCAAGCAGTGCATCCGCACTAAGGCGGCTCGGTTCGGCATTAAAACCTATGAGCTGTGCGAATCGTCAACAGGGTACTTGTACCACTTTATAATATATGCGGGGAAGAATACAGAAGTCGAAGAGAACCATCTTGGGTTTTCGGGTAAAACTTCAAAAGTTGTACTCAAACTCATGGAGGGGCTCTTTGACAAAGGGTACTACCTCTACATGGACAATTTTTATAATAGCATGCCATTGACTAGGTACCTGAAACAAAGGAATACCGATCTTATCGGTACCCTCAATCTTAATCCGCCGAAAGATGGTACCTGAAGTTATTCAGAATATGAAGAAGAGTGTGCCACGGCTTACCATCATTGGTAGACACTGTGGTGACATGTCAGTCGTTGCTTGGAATGACATTAAAATTGTCACCATGGTGTCTACCTACCACAACAGCGACACGGTCGAGGGTAAAAGAGGGTTAGAGAAATACCAAATGCCTCTACCTGTGGTCCAGTACAATCGCTTCATGGGGGGAGTGGATACCAAAGATTCGCTGTTATCCAATTACCGCATGGAGAGAATGCGGGGTTTCAAATTGTACGTTAAGGTATTTCGTCGCCTGCTCAATGTCAGCATCCTGAATAGCATGGTGATATTTAGGCAGCTTCACCAAGAAGACCCAGGGAAGCCAATATTGCACCGCGCATTCAGGATGAAATTGGCATCTGAGCTTATAGAGCGACACTATCCCTCTTCGATTAAACCCAAACCGAGCGCTTCCATCGTCGGAGCCACTCTTAGATTAAATCATACACTTAAACATTTTGCAGATGAAACCCCAAAGATGGACAGTAAGAATCGACGCATTCGCAGAAGGTGCTTACTATGTTCACATCGTAAAATACGAAAGGATGTTTCTATGATTTGCTTAGCGTGCGATGTTTTCCTTTGCATTGGGGGGTGTTTTAACCAATACCACACTTTAGAACATTTATAATTTTTTTTTTCCAATCGTTTTTTTCCATTTACATAGATTCTTTTTTTTATACAAAATTTAAAAAATTGCCATGAAGAGGCAATTCATCATACCTAATAGTGGCAGTCCCATAATTACAGTTCAGGAATTGTGTCGCTATTTGTTGCATTAGTGTTGTTTTTTTGAATGTTGTTGTTTGTTATTTATTTATTTATTTATTAAACGCCATAAAAGGCTTTTACAGTAATGTGAAACATGGGATTATAAGTACACAGTTCAGGGCTGTCAGAGACTTGACAATTAGAAATAGCATTTTTGATTAAAATAATACATCCACAAGCAGTTTTTATTGATGCTATACATATACATTTCACATATATGTATATATGTGGAATGTATATGTATAGAACACCATATATATGTTACACATAAAGAAGAACACAACAGTCAGTATGATGCAGTACAAACAGACATTGTTATAGTTATAATGTTATTGTTCTTTGAATGTTGGTTGCGGTTGTTATTTGTTACTTATGTGTTGTTATTTATGGTTTTGGTTATTTGTTGAATGTGTGTTATCATTTGTTACTTGGATTTTGTTGTCTGTGATTGTAATTTGGTACTGGTTGTTGTTATTTATGGTTTTAATTATTTATTGAATGGGTGTATTTGTGCATTATTTGAATAAAAATGTTTACTGAAACAAGTGCATTGTGCATCTTTGCATTGTTTGAATTTTCGTTTCCATTCATTGTATGTTCCACTTTTGAGGAGGACAGAAACAGTGTCTAAAAATTTGAATATTATAATAATAAATTTATGTATGTGAAAAATGATTTTTTTCGCAGTCTCTTGACCAAAGATTAAAAAAACGTGTTTCATGTACCTGTTCTAAAACTGAAATAAATATGATGTAATTTTTTTCTTATTTATTTTGAATCACATAGTATCTGAATTTAAAAAAAACGTATTTAAAAATAAATAAATATTAATAAAAAAATATTAGCAAATTTTATTTTTATTCCCCGAGTCATGATTTTTTTGTCACCCTGTTCTTTGAAACACGTCTGTACACGGAAGCCGGCGGCCATTGTTGTCGGCCAAATTCGCAACAATGCAGAAACATCGTGAATTTTTATAAGGTAACCTCTTACTTCTTTCATTATTTTTGATATAAATTGATTGTGGAAATAATAGATTTGAGGTATCATCAGAAAGATAGTTTTATCTACATTATTTTGATGTAATTTTTATAATATTTCACCCAAGAAAAGTGATGAAAATTAGCTTCGTAAGATTATCCAGGGTGGCCACAAAAAACGGATTTCAAAATTCCCTGATAATTCCAGGTTTTCCAGGGCAGTTTCTATATTTTTCCCTGATATGTTTTATTTGGTATAAAGGACATATCGTTCAAAATTTTATTTTTGAAACACGATTTTCATCTACGCCAGAAAATTAGAACAGATATATAAATAAAAGGAATTCCGTCATCTAAAGCATTTATTATTTCTTTGCACCACAATGATCTATTCAAAACAAAATACACTTATTACAAATTTATGATATTTCGCCTGAAGACAATTTGTGTACAAATGAAAAGACCAGACAAAAATAGACAAATAAACTAAAGTAAGTACAGTAGAACCCCGATAATTCGAAAAAACGCGTAATTCGAAATTTTCGCCAAAAAAATTTTTCATACAAATTTTTTTTTAATTCGAAATTCGTTAATTCGTAATTCGAAATTTATTTTTCTCCGCGCACGAAAATTTGTTCGTCAAATTCGAAAAAATTTGATTTTTGCGAAAATAAATCATAATATTTCGTAAATCTGAATCTAAAAGTCAGCCGTGGCGGTAAAACGCCGAAAAATGTATTTTTACGTGGTTATACATCATCCTAATTAGTATTATTATTGTGTAAATCTGAATCGATTTACACTGGAATGTTGTATTTTTTCAAATTTATTTCGAATATCCGAGTTTGAAGGGCGGAGAAAATACGTTTTACGCGGATATATGTCGTAGTTTTACGAGTTTACACCAAATATAGTATTTAAAGGGTCGGCCGCGACGAAACTCGGCCGCGAAATTTCGATTTACGCGTAAATGTATCGTATATTTACGAATTTATTTCGAATATTTGAATTTAAATGGCCCGCTGCGACGGAATCGGCCGCGAAATCTCGATTTACGCGTAAATATATCGTATTTTTACGAATTTATTTCGAATATCTGAAATTTTAAGGGCCCGCCGCGACGGAAATCGGACGCGAAATTTCAATTTACGCGGAAATATATCGTATTTTTACCAACTTTACTTCGAATATCCGAGTTAAAAAATACGGCGTGACGGAAATCGGCCGAAAAATTATATATTTTTACGAATTTACTTCAAATATCTGAACTTAAAAGGCCGGCCACGACGAAAAACTGCCGATAAAATTCGATTTACGCGGAAATATTTCATATTTTTTAAAGGGTCGGCCGCGACGGAAATCGGCCGCGCATTCTCGATTTACACGGAAATATATCGTATTTTTGCGAATTTTTTTCGAATCTGAATTTTAAGAGCTGGCCGCGACGGAATACGGCCGCGAATTCTCGTTTAACGCGGAAATATATCGTATTTTTACGAATTTAAATTCAGATATTTGAAATAATGTGCCGGCTGCGACGGAAAATTACCGCGAAATCTCGATTTACGCGGAAATATATCGTATTTTTACGAATATCTCAATTTAAAGGGTAGGCCGCGACCGAAATCGGCGGCGAAATCTCGATTTGCGCGTAAATATATAGCATTTTTACGAATTTATTGCGAATATCTGAATTTAAAGTGCCCGCCGCTACGGTAATCGGCCGCGAAAATAAAGAAATAATTGGTATTAATACGAATTTACAACTAAAATACCACCCGGATTTGAAGAGGCGGCCGAGAAAATCGATTTTCGGCGTATTTTTTTTTTTTCATAAAAATTCGAATTATGTGGGAATTCCTTAATTCGAAATTTGATTTTTGATGTCCCGTGGATTTCGAATTAACAAGGTTCTACTGTATTGATACTTTGTAAAAATGTTGATAATGATGATCTTTAAATTTTATTACGACCGTACTGGGTGTCCGACCCTTTTGACACTTTGTTGTAACTTTGCTAGCTTTTTCTTTACAGATTTCGCACCTACATAGTATAGGGTAAAAATCAAGGCGGGTGGTTTACGACATGATTGTGTTGCAAGGGCTATTTACGAAAATAATAATAAAAAAATACCTACTTATTTAGTTTGTCTTTGTAGGCATATCTTTTGTTACACAGGCCGCAAGTAAAAGTAATAAAACACAACTTTCTGACTTCACAAATCGTAAATAACGAATTTCGTTTTATTGTTGGAATTCCCTGATATTTTAAGAATATTTTAAAATTCCCTGACATTTCCCTGATAATTCCCGGTTCGGTAAAATTCCCTGATAATTCCCGGTTTTCCCGGTTTTCCAGGTCTGTGGCCACCCTGTTATCGTAGAAATGTCAAAATTTTTACGTCATAATGAATAATTATATTTTTAGCATTATTTATTTACAGGTTTCTTGTACAAATTATGTGGCTACATGCACGCATATAGCCACATAACATTAGGATGACATTTTAGTTACTGGAATGGATATTGAAACTATTGCATGACAAAAGTCAGCCGTGTGTGGCGCATACTTTTAATACAATTTTTTTCCAATAGGTGAGCCACTGCTAGACCCTTCACCCCGGTACGACGTCCAAAAAGACAAAATCCTCTGCCACGTGAACGCCACCTTCTCTCGCAGCGCCTGGACCCTACCCACGTGCGAGATCGCCTTCCCGCGCATCCCCGACATCCACCGCTGGTTCGCCGTCTTCCTTCTCGAGGGTCTGGTGGTCCCCAAGCTGAAGAAGTACGCCAAGAGCCTCATCTCGCCGCCGCTCACCATGGTCAAGAGCTGGGCCAAGCTGCAGCCGCGGACGGAGCTGATGCACAGGAGTCTGGTCACCAATCAGATCAGCAGCAAGAAGGGCTTGTGTGAGGAGTGGCAAAAAAATCCCTCGTGTAAGTAACCTAATACAATATAATTTAAACCTTCAGGCCTCTGGCATATTGACCGTTATATTTCTTAAAGATGCTGTCAGAAGGTCGGAGAATTTGTGTGTATTTCCGCTTCTCAATAAAATCCAAACAAAAGGTATATAAACATATCCGAAAACTAAAATCCTCCTCCCAACATTGTGAGGAGAGTTGAGAAAGGGGCTGAAGGAAGTGAACTGTTAATTTTTTTTCTTGAATTGGCCAGATGAAATTAAGGAGGAAAGACTGATCCTGATAGCTCATTCAACAAACACAAAAATGGAGTCTGAGAAATGACTATCAGCTACAACCTTTTGCCTGTACATAAAAATATCAAAGTCATGTATTGTAGCATTTTTTTTTCTGTTTCAGATCTTTTGGAGGCGTACAAATCCTGGCTGCCGGAGTCAGCTCACGATGAACTCACCTTATTTTGGCCTCCGCTGGATAAATAGGTTATTGATGTTATTTCTGTGTACATAAGATAGACTATTCAAGTAAGAAGAATAAAGTGTATTTATGATTTGAAGATTAAAAATACCTTTGACCTTATTTCTTATTGTTTTTACAATTCTATCTATCTACTTATATTTATTCTTTTTAAAGAAGACTGTCTGTTGGCGGCGTTCCTTTGTTTTTTTATACAAATCAACAGTTTTATTCCGAGATTGATGAAATTTTGCTAACCACTATATTTAATAACCAGCCTAAGAAGATCATTGTTATTGTTTAAATATTTGTTAAATGAAATATTTAACTAGGCCTATGTCCGTTCTGTAGAAGGCTAAGTTATTCTGTTGCGGGAAGGAACTCGTACTGAGCTGCTGGCCTGGAGATCGGCTGTACTCGTAACCATTCTGGTATAGCCGACATGTTGTCTCTGTCATGTGGCGTTACTACTGCCACCTATGGAGGTATTTTAAAACTACATATCTATAACTTAAAAATACACACTCTAACGACATCTGTTGAGCGGTATTGAAACAACAACTATTTATCAACACAACAAAACTTGACGTTCAAAAGAGGAAGGTTACCGCCTATATGAGATTTCGAAAAACCCCCCCCCATCTCCTTTTCCCATCCTTTAAAGCAGAATAAAGCCCGGGCAACGCCGGATACTTCAGCTAGTAAGAAATAAAATGAATTTAAACAAATAAATGTTCGTATATCTCCCCTACAGGAAGCTGTGAAGTATTATTTTTTTTAAAACTACAATTTCTTTAATTTCTCAAAAAATGTTTGTACTTCACAGAAATCTTAAAAAAAAACTAACCACACAACATCTGGCATCGAAAGGTAACCTTTACACTACAAAGTTCAATCTAAGGGAATAATAAATTCCCATGAATGAGTCTCTTCTAGACCGAGATTCAATCCTTATCTTCCTAGAAATACTCTCAGCACACTATCCTCGGAGATGACTAGCACCAAGCATTGAAGAGATATACCGACAGAAGTGCATTGTGAATGTGTCCATGCGCTCGAAGTAAGTACAATTTTTCCTTACTTCTGGTGAAATCATTAAAAAAATTGATGAACTTGTCTAATTCTGCCTCGCGCTTAATATGCAAAAAAAAATAAAATAGCAATTGGTTTCAACTTAATTACTACAATAATGTCGGGGGAGATGGTAAAAGATCATTCCATTCCATTTTGCCTCAATAAAACTTAATTTTGAAGGTTAGGAAACACCCATACATTATTAAAACAACCCAAACTAACAACCTAAAAACCTATTTTGTGCATGTTTACATCTTCCCTAACTTAAATAGTTATCTCCACTAGATATTTAAGTCGAAATCAAGTGTTGGTTTTTTAAAGAGCCTTTGAATGAGGCAGAATTCAACAACTTTACCCAAAAAATTTCAACGGTCGAAATTCTTTCTTGAACAGATAATAAATTTCACTGGCCGTATGAATTAAACTTCTTGGGATTTTTATTTGTTCATTGGCTCCAAATAAATTGTTATGAAACCAAGACTTAACCTTCAGCTGCTTGCACCTTCTAAAGTCATTCTTTGTTCGCTAGGCTGGAAATTTGGTCGTTCTTCATTTAATGTGCATGTTTTGAAATAATAAATCAGGACCAATGAACTCTGACACTGCAAGTATATTAGCAAACTCTTAAATTATAAATTCTTAAATTATAAAATGGGGGCCTCAGCACGGGTAAACAACCCAGTGAGGCCAACATTACTAAATTGAAATATGAAATATTGTAAAAAAAATGTATCAACAATAAAAAAAAAAAAAAAAAAAACATATTTTTGGCCAAAAATCTTCAAAAAAGCACAAAGAATGGGACCTGTTTTTCCCATTCTCTTCATACAAATCGGGCAGGACTTTTTCATCACTGATCTACAGTCGATTCCTGAATAATAACCCATCGTTAGTTTTCACTATGAAATACAGTCAATTGCACTTAATTGGTACACCGGTTTATCGGGACAGCCGGTTATTTGGGACAAAACCCAAGGAATGGAAACCAAATAAGGAAACTAATATGAATTTACATCGGTTATCTGAAACACTATTCACGTTTAATAAGGAAGTTGAGTCCATTTTTTTTATTTTTTTTTATCAATGTTCGCATTCAAACTTAAATACTGGTATTTTTTTTTTTTTTTTAAAGTTTGTTTTCATAATTAAATTAATTCTCAAAGTTTAAATTTTATTAAGCCCGCCAAAACGAGCGGAATCCGAGCGGTAAGAGGCGGGGTGTGGTGTGACGTCATTAGAACTGTGAAAACCACGACGCTCAAGCATTTTGTATGGAAAATTTTTTAATTCTTCAACAAGGAATTCCAGTAATTTTTTTACCAATGTTAACCGTCTATTAGAATTGATGTTATTAAAAAAAAAGAAAATTGATTAAGATTTCATAGTTAAATTAATATTTTAAGTTAGAATATTTGCTTTTCCCGCCCGGTACGGTACTTGTACAGAATTGCCGTCGCTACTTGTTGACGTTCCACGCGCTAATTCAGGACCACCGCGCAGAAAAGTAAAGACCAAAAGTAAAATAACGGTTTACAGCCCAGTTCACTGTGAGACCTTTCTGGGCGGCCGGCGGCCTGAAGTGTATCACATGCTATGTGACATGTATAATAATAAAAACTTCTAAGTTATGCAATAAACAACATATTATTATAAAGCACTATACGAATATGTATCTTTAGAAATCCATTTCATATAATAATAACAACAAATACGTACATATATTTGACAAACCCAAATAAACCTTTGGCCTATACACCTCTCTCATCTAAACCGACCATCTCTCATGTAATAGAAAGAGATGCACCATAGGTGATCCGTTGAACGTACAAGTCACGACACATGTGACGTCAGAATTCTTTCGACCAATCGTGGAGCGTCTACAGTCTATTGCTATTGAATGCTTTTTCAAGAACGTTTAACTAATTCTAAGAATAATAATATAGAAATATATTTATATTTTTAGAATCGATATTTTTTTATCTACATGAACATATTTTTTATAAGTCAAAATATTTTTCACTCAACTTCCTTATTGGGACAAATTGCCACCTGAAGTCGATGCAAACCGTGTCTCAGTAAACGAATTTTAGTTAAGTAGGGCGGACGTTTGGAATGCGGCGCAGATGAGGGGATGTGTTACGGGTGTTCCGAGTTCATTGGGCAGTAATTCGGTAGACTTTGCCCACGCCAGATGTTCGCTGTCTGCTGATATTCGTCAACATAACGTTATTCAGTTCGTAGTACACTGTCGCATGTGTTAGAAGTAATTTTTGAGGTTCCTGTTATTATAATAATAATAATAATAAGAATTTATTCCAGAATGTATGCAGAGGTAGTGCAATGCAATACATTCCATATTTGAAAGAATATACATAATTAGACTAAGAAAATTAATAATAATACAGGTGATTCCGACAGGCACAAAAAAGCGGAATTTGAGTGAAAACAGATAAAATATAAATACACAAATGTGTAAACAGCCGTTTATGGAGGATATTTGCACATCTCCCGTCTCCAGAGGGCCATCAGAGGTGACTCCATTCAGGCAACCATGGCAGTGATGATTTTGTTACTTGATTGGCGTAGTCTGCGCCATAAGCTTCCCATGTGATGGCGGAGAAGCGCTCTGAAAGAGTGTACTCGTCCCTCCAGGAACATTTCCGTGGCGCTGCAATATCTCGGTAGGCGGAATAGTTGACGATAAGCATTATTGTAAGCGACTTTCAGCTTATGCCATTGGGATGCAGTGTAATCCACCCACAGTTCTGACTTGTACAACGAAGTGCAAAATGCGTTGAAAAGTATCTTTTTCACGTTTGTACTGCAAAAGTGAAAACGCCTTGACAGCATACCTGCTCTAACGGATATCGCTCTTCTTTCCATATCCTCGATGTCTTTCAGGTCGTCTGTGATAATATGTCCCAGGTATTTGACGCTACGACTAACATCCATTTTCCTTCCATCTAGCCATACTGAAGGTGTTAGCATGTTTTCGTTTTTGCATTTGAAAACCATAACTATTGATTTGGATGAATTATATTTGGTTATGATTTTTTGCAAAATCTTCACATTTTTGGAGTAGTTTCATTAGTGCGCTAAGTGACAGTGCTAGAAGAACCATATCATCTGCGTAATTAATATTGTTTACACATACTCCTTGAACATGGCAACCTATTTTAGTGTTATTAAGTCTTTGAATTAGTTCATCAGTGTATATATTAAACAGTGCTGGAGACATGCTTCCTCCTTGCCTTACACCACTTTTCAAATAAAATGGGTTGGAAAATTATAATAATGAAATTATAACCTGTAATTGTTTGTTCATGAGAATTTTTATTTATTTGTAGGTCTATAAACATTTCAATATTTTATTTTTTCATAATCATGTACCTATAGCTAGTACATAATTATTTTTATGTAAGTTAACATTATTTTCAAAAATTTAATGAAGTTAATAATACATTCCAGAGAAATGTATATGTTGCAGCCCAAAACCGGTTTTTAGTTAGAACGCGTTTTCTCTAGTTAAAACTATAGTATAATCTAGTTTTGACTAGTAAGAATGCATAACTAAAAACTGTAACACATACATATAAAAAAGCTCAATAAATAATTTAAAAAATGACCTACCTACATTAAACTTTGCTTATTTGGGACAAAATGTTTGGGCCCAATGTGTTTCAATGAAGCGGAATAGACTGTATTAAAAAAAAAAAAATTGTCATCATTACAAGGAAGGAAAGACAGAAAATCTATACTATAATATACAATCTCGAGTATTGTGGAATTAATTACAATAACGAAATTCTAGCAAAGTAAAAGCAAATATTTACTTGCATTTAAAGTTGAGTGGTAAAAAAAGATTCTCAACGACGAATTGGCCACCGTACTGACCCAACCGAATTTGTGGCTGTACTGAGATGACGATGGACTGGCTCAACCAAACTTGGGTCATGATCTAGCGGAGGGGGGTGTAACTAGAGAGTAGATGCCCCTCTCTCGGCACTCTGGATAGGAATGTGCACGAAAATTAAAAAAAACGGGCAACTACCGCCATAGCGAGCGGATGAAGGTTAAAAATAAATTCAAATGAAAAAAAAGCCGGTGTTTGAAGCATATAGGTATAATATATTTTTGAAAGAATCACATTGGCTTTGAACATGGGACTGAACCCTACACGGCCTAAAGGCAGTTGGTTTAAATATCACTCCAAGAAAAATAATATGATTAGAACTTAAAGTGATAAAGAACATAAGTAATAAGTACAATAATTATTGAAAAATGTGTTTTAAATATTTTAAGAATTATTATTGCGTTTAAATAACAAGCGTTGGTTTTAACAATATTTATATAAAATATTTTCACTATTAGCTAGAATATTATTTACAATATCTATAATACAAAAAAGAAACATAAATAATATGGCCATAATAAAATTATCACAAAAGTTTTACATACAGTAGAACCCCGTTAATTCGAAAAAACGCGTAATTCGAAATTTTCGCAAAAAAAATTTCCGCTGAAAAATTTTTTCATACAAATTTTTTTTTAATTCGAAATTTATTTTTGTCCGCACACGAAAATTTGTTCGTGTAATTCGAAAAAATCTGATTTTTGCGAAAATAAATCATAATATTTCATAAATCTGAATCTAAAAGTCAGCCGTGGCGGTAAAACGCCGAAAAATGTATTTTTACGTGGTTATACATCGTCCTAATTAGTATTATTATTTTGTAAATCTGAATCGATTTACACTGGAATGTTGTATTTTTTCAAATTTATTTCGAATATCCGAGTTTAAAGGGCCGAGAAAATACATTTTACGCGGATATATGTCGTAGTTTTACGAGTTTACGCCAAATATCTGCATTTAAAGGGTCGGCCGCGACGAAACTCGGCCGCGTAATTTCGATTTACGCGTAAATATATCGTATTTTTACTAACTTTACTTCGAATATCCGCGTTGAAAAAATACGGCGCGACGGAAATCGGCCGAAAAATTTCGATCCATGCCGAAATATGACATATTTTTACGAATTTACTTCAAATATCTGAACATAAAAGGCCGGCCGCGACGAAAAACTGCCGACAAAATTCGATTTACGCGGAAATATATCATATTTTTACGAATTTATTTTGAATATCTGAATTTGAAGAGCCGGTCGCGACGGAATACGGCCGCGAATTCTCGTTTTACGCGGATATATATCGTATTTTTACGAATTCAAATTCAGATATTTGAAATAAAGGGCCGGCCGCGACAGAAAATTACCGCGAAATCTCGATTTACGCGGAAATATATCGTATTTTTACGAATATCTCAATTTAAAGGGTAGGCCGCGACCGAAATCGGCAGCGAAATCTCGATTTACGCGTAAATATATAGCATTTTTATGATTTTTTTTCGAATATCTGAATTTGAAGAGCCGGCCGCGACAGAATACGGCCGCGAATCCTCGTTTTACGCGGAAATATATCGTATTTTTACGAATTCAAATTCAGATATTTGAAATAAAGGGCCAGCCGCGACAGAAAAATACCGCGAAATCTCGATTTACGCGGAAATATATCGTATTTTTACGAATATCTCAATTTAAAGGGTAGGCCGCGACCGAAATCGGCAGCGAAATCTCGATTTACGGCGTATTTTTTTTTTTTTTTTTTCATAAAATTTCGAATTACGTGGGAATTCGTTAATTCGAAATTTGATTTTTGATGTCCGCTGGATTTCGAATTAACGAGGTTCTACTGTAGTTGTGACAACGATTAATTAGAATAAAAATAATAACTCCTTTTGAACACATTGCTGTTCGTTATCTTTGGATATCAGCGTTGTTTATCTTTTTACAACAAAGGGTATTTCACCATCTCCGAGTAGTAATTAGTCAAGTAACTTTAATCGTAGGATTTGCATGGTCAAATCTTTATTGACAGGTAGCGCAACTCAACGATGCAGAAACAGATAATATAAGCTACGGCAAGTAGCCCTAATCGACAGTTTACTCAGAATTGGTGAAACACCCTATAACTCTTTTTAAACTAATGTCTTGAAATAGATGAAATAATCTATTAGTACAGCAGACGTAATACTTGTGTAAATAACTTTCAATTGCACAAGAAATCATTTTTACAAAAGACTGCTACTAAAAGTTTATTTTTATTAGAGACTGCCAATGTTTTTTTTTATGTGATGTGTTATGATTTCAGATTCTACAATTTTTTTTTAACACCGCGCATATTCCCAACTGCCAAAGGCCAGTGGGATTTTGGCATCCCCACTCCACTGTTGGGGTATTATAAATTTGTACAGCGCCCTTGAGGTGATTTTGCACAAGAACGGCGCTATACAAGTCATCCAAATATTATTATTATGTTGTAAGGCTGAATAAAGGGAAAAGAGATGGGAAATTGGAAGGTTCGGAAGTACATGGCTATTCAGATTTGGTCACCAAACACAGCCAATGTCATTTCAAGCAACGTTTCAATTTTGAATGGTGGTCTTTGACCAGGGCGATACTGAGATGCGTACCCATTGTTACAATGCTGTATTTTTAACCTTCATTAGGAAATCAGTACATAGTCTTCCCTAAACGTAGTTTCCTAAACAAAATAAAAAAGTTAATTCTCCACCTTTTAGTATCTACATAGGATACAATAACCAAATATTTATCCCTTAATTCCAATTTAAAAATAAAGGGCAATCCATATAAACTTCTCAAAACCAAAATGATGGTTGAAAAATGAAAATTGAATCCATCCACCCACCAACAGGCAGTGTTGCTGCTACTAATTAATAAACTTACTTATTTATCTATGTAAATAATGAGGAAACTCAGTATGTAATTCCTCACTACAATAATTTAAAATTCTAATAAATAAGACATAGAAATAAGGACTAAGTGTAATCTTGTCCAGAATGGTCCAAATTGTGGATGAAAAATTGATTATTTTATTAAGGAATTTACTAGCCAAACTTCGAAGATAAATGTTTATTCATAATAAGGCTCTGGTAAACGGGGAAATTTTTACAGCAATTTTTTGCTGTCAATATTTCCATATTGTAAAAGATTGCACAAGATTGTTGTGTATTGCCTATTCTTGTTGACATATTGCCCTGTCTTGCCAGTGAGTTCGCTCGGCTACCGATATTACGAGAATATTGCCGGGCAAAATCTATTTCCTTCTAGTTTTGCATCCAAGTTTATATGTACAAGTTATTGCAGGATATTGCGTTTTTATGTTATGAATGTGACTTACATTAGGATTATTCTCTCGCGGTACATGGCAATATTGACGATCAACCCTTGCCCAATAAAACTCTTGACGTGCAAGACAATTGTTTGGCAATAGATAACAACAGACAATTTATATTGCTTGTTTACCAGAGTCTTTACAAAGTTCCACTTGCATTTTGTGTGCATAGTTTTAATACTGTAATAGGAAAAATGGCATCAGTCAATCATAGAAAAAGCTAAAATGCATTTATTTTCTGATTGGTGATTGAATAAAATGTAAACAATCTTTGAAGCTATGCAAAAGATTCACTTTAATATAACTAGTGATTACACAAAAAATTTAAAAAAAAAACAAAACGAATTGCTAAGACGATTTCGCTTGCAGTGGAATAAATATGTGATGTATCAAACGGAAACTGGTATTTTTTAAAACATACGGCCATTAAATCATAGTTCGGCATGCAATGCAATACAACGAATGTGACATGAAAAAAATCAAGGAACTGGATGGAATAATGATGAAAATATTTGATACATATATAATATTCGGTATTCTGTCGATGAACATACCCGGAGAAAATGATTACGAATCGAATGGTATTAAAAGATATCACTTTTGCAGTATTGCACGGCGAATGACTATATTATATTGTGTGGGAGTATAGCAGCATAATAAATATAAAGATAATGTTATTTATATTATTTACAAATATGTGCAGTGTTTTTGTACAATAAAGAGGTACGGATTCAAATAAATAATAAATTAATTCATCATGATAAAAAACAATTAGGTTAGGTTACGGTACACCTACCATTGAAAAATAAGTGAATTTATCATCTTGCAAAAAATTTTTGGAAGTCAGATTCAATCATCAGATTTGTTATTGGAACTTCTAGAAAAATGTCTTGAAGATAATTATGTACATTTGCGAAGTGGGCACAAAAACCATTCAGAAAAAGCTTAAAATCTGATCTTCTTCCGGGTTAACATGCTAAAATATTGGCAAGAATACTAACAAATTCTCTCCCAACATTCCTCCATCTTTCTCTCACTGTCATACCGTATTATTATTAGGGATGAAATAGACACCTGGCTCTTGGCAGTGCAACTGTTTATACACATAACAGAATATTGCGAGTTAACCCGGAAGACGGTGAACATGCAGGTGGTGTTGTCATGACAAATGAATTCTTGACTTGTTTACAGATGAAACTATTTCT
This sequence comes from Hesperophylax consimilis, assembly GCF_061612785.1. NCBI lineage: Eukaryota > Metazoa > Arthropoda > Insecta > Trichoptera > Limnephilidae > Hesperophylax > Hesperophylax consimilis. The sequence goes on from NC_142857.1 coordinate 2,449,326, forward strand.
AAAGGGACTTATTCAAAATATACAATAATATTTTGAAGAGATCTTCGACACCTTCAGAAATAATCCTTTGTGTAACATAAAGCTCTAATTGCTCTAATAGGACGGTAAGTGCCGAATCCAAAAGTTTACATTACTTTTCTTTTAGATAAATTGATTATTGACTATTTTTTTATACCAAAGTTTTATTCCTTAGGTTAAGGAACTATACACTATCTGTATATATGTGAGTGTCCGGATGTGGGTTTGATTTTTAAACCAATCTAGTTTTATGAGATTGATGAAATTTTGCACACCCGGTTAAAACCACTCCGACCACTTTTTCCCACCCCTTAAAGCAGAATTTTGATACTTCTTGATGAAATTTTGCACACCTGACACAAGACAAATGAGGAAAATTACTGTCAATATCTTTTGAAAAACTTTACGTAAAGCCGGGGTTGTCGGCTAGTTGTTTAAAAATGTACACCATATCATATTTTACAAAAACAACTGAAAATCTTAAATAACCCATTCTCTGCAGACCCCAAATAATGCACAGACAATTCACGCCTTTTGCGCAAGTGCACCACTATTAAAGTGCCTTATGCATTAATTTTATCCCATATAAAGGCATACCGCTGATAGCTCCGTTGTAACAGCTCTCTCTTTCTCATAAATGAGGCATCTTACAGAAAGAGAGGTTGTTTTTTAGATGAATACCATACAATAGTTCCAAATGTCCAGAGCCAGTGGGACTATGGCATCTCCAATTGGGGTATGCTGTGCGGCTGAAGGTATTATAGGAAAAGGAAAAGTGTATAAGTATCTGGCTATTGAGATCTGGTCTCCAAAAAACGGCTAAAGCCTAAACAGGGACAGCCGCCGCGGGAAACATTCATTAGATAACCAACACCTTTGCCATTATTATAGAATACAGGATTTTACTTGTTCACCCCAAGTGCTTTGTCAGGGGTGGCCCGGGGCACGTCTGACCACCAACTGTGGTGGGCCGTATCGGGAGAGGCCAGTTGTGGGGACCCTTTGTCCTCACCAGCCAGACACTCTCGACCCATCACCTTGCACTGCAGTGGGAGGGATGAATTCATATTCACTCCCAGACAAACCGAGCCCCAGATTACAACCTACCTCTTGTACATTTTTCTCCCCAGAACTTCCTGTCCTTCCGTTCCTTGAAGACTCTCCACACAGCAACCCGAAAGATGACCATAGGCCTTGAATGGATTATGTATTGCCCATAGGATTCTGAATGGTGGTCTATCACCAGTGCAATACTGAGAGTATCTACCACTCACTAACTAATGTTACAATGGAGCTCTCAGTGGCAGGACCACACATTGAGAAAATGGTGAAAAACTATTAGTATAAAACGGTTATCACAAAATAAACCATTAGAACCAGCACTTACTATCATTCGACCGCGTCAAAAATAAACTAACCATCATTGTAAGCCTATCGGGCAAGCTGCACGATAAGCGCAGAGCACATTTCAAAGAACTCCATGGTGTGGTGTCCCACGTTGATGAGGGCGGCGGGGCTGATGTTTGCTGTGACGGGCGGGTACACGGGGCTGGGACACAGATCCTCGTCCTCCGGCTCCTCGCCCGACAGAGACTTGAAGTCCAGCAGGTAGGACTTGTAGTCCACCTGGTAAAGCTGCAGGGACATCTTCACGAATTTGCCGGTTGTTTTGTTGCGATTTCGCACCCTGGAATTAAGATTAACAAAACATGTTAAAATGAAACTGAACCCTTAAGCGGAAAATAACACTGCTTTTGTGGCAGATCTATTCAAATTCCGCGCTTTTTGCTTTCACAGCAAAAATCGTTTTAATATCTCAACAACAGATGGCAGCACAAGGTGTATGGCCGGTAGCGCGCTCTTTCCCGTACAACGGTAGTCAAGACAAGTCGGCCATTATATTTGGCATTTTCATATATCTGCTAACATGTCTGAAATTTTTTAATTTCATAGATATATGTTTGTTAAATGAAAAAATATTGATTTAGGAAAAACAGCATTATTTTTTTTCTTCTTTTATTTTACGTATTTTGTACTCAAAACTTATGAATTGATTTATGTGATTAAAATACATAGAACGTGTCGTCTATTAATTGAAATATCTTATTACTACACATAAATTTATTTTACTTTACTATACATGCTCACTGCAGTCAGTCGAATTGGCAACCAACTGTCATCTGAGCGAAATGTGACCAGTGGTGTCCCTCAAGGATCAGTTCTCGGTCCAGTTCTGTTTATTTTGTACATCACGTACCTGCATACTATAATAAAATCAGACTCCAGCTGCTTTGCAGATGATACAAAATTCTTTGCCAACCCACACACTCATCACAACCAACTGCAAAACGATTTAAACGAAATATATCAATGGACAAATGATTGGCTTCTAAAACTCAATGTCGAAAAATGCACTGTCCTACATGTTGGAAAAACTAACCCTACACTTGCCTACAAACTTAATGGAACACCTCTAAAAGCAGTGACATTACAACAAGACTTAGGAGTTACCATATCACAGGACTTGAAATGGGAACCACACATCGCTGGAATTGTGAAAAGAGCAAATTCACTAACATATCTAATCAGGAAAACCTTCCTTGACCTAACACCGGACATGATGTTAAAAATATATAAAACATATGTGCGACCTCTCCTGGAATATGCTTTCCAAATATGGAGTCCTTACTTCGCAAAGGATATAAATCTGTTAGAGAGAGTACAGAGACGTTTCACTAAAATATCAAGAGCTCTGAAAGATCTATGATACGAAGATAGACTCAAGGAACTAAGATTACCAACCTTACAAGAAAGAAGAGAAAGGGGCGACTTGATCGAGACTTTCAAAATTTTATCTGGACATTACAGTTGCCCTAGCATCCAAGAAATCTTCACTACTAATAAAATAAATCTCCGTGGACACTCAAAAAAAATTACCAAAACGCCTTTTGCATCTAATCCTAGAAAACACTTCCTTCCAAATAGAGTAGTGGATGCTTGGAACAAACTCCCACAACATGTCATCGATGCAACAAATATAAATCAATTCAAAGCTCTATTGGATTCACATTTGGAGAGAAGAAAGAACTTAGTTCAAACTTAAAACAACTCAATTACTGTCAAACTTGTTGTGAAATCAGATATGAGCGCATCAGCAGAATGCTGCCTGCTCATTACATAATAATAATAATAATAAAATGACATCTTTAACAGCCATATCTTAGAACTCACTTTTTCCCAGAACTATACTTAAGGCGATGCCATACGTAGTAATGCAAAATCATGTGTTTTTGGTTTTAAAATTTGGTCACCTAGAAATGTTTCAGATGCTTTAATTAAATACTGCGAGTAGAATACATATTGGCCTTTGAAATAATCGAGTATTTTTTAGATAAGTCTTTTTATAAGCCCAGAAAAAAATAATGTATAAGGCCTATGAAAACTGCTTTAAAGTTCAAAATCTCCCACCTACAAACCCATTTTCGGTTATAATTTTGTTGTATAATGTGGCAAATTAAGTTATTTATAAGATGATCGAAAAAAAATTAAATATTTATGCCTGAACATCCACAAAATAAAATAAAAGGCACTTTTTGGCCATGTTTTTCTACTCCAATCAACTCAACTGTTTAATAATGATTTTGCATTGACCATCGAAATTTTCAACGACACTTACAGACAGTTCAGCAACTATCTTTTGATGTATGTCACAAATAATAAAAGTGCCCCCATGACCTTTTAAACTTACATGTAACTCAAATTTGTGATCTTCTCCGCAATATATTGGTGCATAACCATTTTATGCAGAACATGAATAATAAATAAATAAATAGCGCTGTTTTTTTTCACATAGGGGCTTAATTACATAATTAGATTTTCTTCCATTAGGAAATATCGATAATTTTAGTGGCTTATTTTTTCATGGAGTAACACAACTGAATCTCTCACTCTGACATTGTAACCTTATTTAGGGGAGAATCAAGCTAACAATAATTAATAATTGGTATTTTTATGCATTCCTTTGCTAATGTCAAACTTTTGTTAACAACTGACCAATATGAGAAGGCTGCTTATTTCAAATTTTCGAAGAAACTAAAACAGGGAAAGATTAAAGGTCATTAAATATAATGGTACGCATTGTTTTATCAACGAGTCATTTAATAATACATATAACTACACATAATCTAAACAAATTATTACATTAAATAGTGAAGAGATAACTCACCGAACGTGATAAGGATTTATAACTTTCCATTCGTAGTCTAGCGCCTTCATGGCTCTGTACACCTCCAGCATGATGTCGTTTGGTTTGCTCTGAGACCTGATCCCGAGGTGCCACTTTGCCCTATTAGAGAACAAGGAACAATATTATTATTATTGTCATTTTGGTAAATATCCATCCAATATGCACAAATTATTTAAAAAAAAAACACTAACATATGTTTTTTCTTCTTTAACCAAACCTAAACTTACAAAATAGATTCATAGTTTCTTATTTTGGATTTTATTACAAAGGAAAGAAAAATGTCACGTCACATCGATAGTAAGATGACCGCAGAGTGAACACGACAAATTTGTCAAATATTAAGTAAAATGCTCTATTTTGCTTATCAGTAAATTGAAATAATTGTTCCTCACTATAATTAAACTGTGTTTCTTAAATAATTAGCGCGTATTAAAGAGGAGGGCGCCTTTGCACATTTATCATTATTTTTTATTGTGCTTAACAATTATTGCACAATCTTACGGTGATTGATGAGCCTGCTGGGTAGGATGCTTGACTAGCTATCGAATAGATTGAGTAAATAAGAAAAAATACTTGATACAGTGAAACTCTCTCATAAGGTTTTCCATGGAACCGGAAAAATAATATGTATGTGGGATACATTGGGAATTTTTAAGATTCAGCCTAACAAGGGACCGAGAGAGAATGAATTCCTAAGCATAAAAACTTCTTATTTGCTAACCTTGCGGGATTCACTGCATAATGCATTTGAGTGTGTTCAACTAAAATTGCATTATTTGGGCAATACAAATTAACATCTTACATTGAAAGAATACACAAATTTTGTGTGGAGGCCGATAGACATATCTCATCTTATTCTCGATATGATCAATTATCATTAATTAGAAACACATTGAAGTATTGCCCAAATAAAGTATTTTGTGTAAATATGTAGGTTTCTTTATAGCGAGTTGTGATTCAAACCCAGGGAGAAGGTTAGGTTACAAAATTAGGGGCTGTAAATGACTTTTGTTGGGCTTCACTCTTATCTTCGTTAAAATAATGTGAGTTTTATTTCTTAGCACTAGACAAAGATAGTTTTACAACTGATGTAATAAGTAATGGGGAACGGAGACGATCAATGCCAATTATTGTCGATGGGCTTACATCATTGACAATGTGCATTGAAGTGCGATTGACGGAACTTCAATCAACCTAAATACATTGATAATCTGTTGATTTTACTTTCCATAACTCTGGGCAATCACAATATAATGTAATATAATAAGTAAAACAAAATCTCGTTCCGCGATGTAACTGAATTCCAAAGGGCTCTACAGAGAGAGCAATTGAACGAACGATTGTCAATTGTTCGTTCAACAAACAATAATTTCGATGCATCTATGCGCTCAATCAAAATACACATGATTCCCCCCATCAGTGGGAAGTTTCAATAGTCAGTGTGTGAGCCTCAGTGGAAGCCTCCCAGAGGCAGACTGTGGAAGAGGTGGAAGAGAATTGGAACAAATGGCTGGAGGCAAATAGCGAGGAACCGCAGCCAGTGGAGATCATTTATGAAAGAGAATAGCACCGTGATAATGATATTGATCATCTCAGGGGTGCAAGGATAAATAAAGTGATGAATGTGTAAGAGCCTCAGTGGAAGCCTCCCAGAAGCAGACTGTGGAAGAGGTGGAAGAGAATTGGAACAAATGGCTGGAGGCAAATAGCGAGGAACCGCAGCCAGTGGAGATCATTTATGAAAGAGAATAGCACCGTGATAATGATATTGATCATCTCAGGGGTGCAAGGATAAATAAAGTGATGAATGTGTAAGAGCCTCAGTGGAAGCCTCCCAGAAGCAGACTGTGGAAGAGGTGGAAGAGAATTGGAACAAATGGCTGGTGGCAAATAGCGAGGAACCGCAGCCAGTGGAGATCATTTATGAAAGAGAATAGCACCGTGATAATGATATTGATCATCTCAGGGGTGCAAGGATAAATAAAGTGATGAATGTGTAAGAGCCTCAGTGGAAGCCTCCCAGAAGCAGACTGTGGAAGAGGTGGAAGAGAATTGGAACAAATGGCTGGAGGCAAATAGCGAGGAACCGCAGCCAGTGGAGATCATTTATGAAAGAGAATAGCACCGTGATAATGATATTGATCATCTCAGGGGTGCAAGGATAAATAAAGTGATGAATGTGTAAGAGCCTCAGTGGAAGCCTCCCAGAAGCAGACTGTGGAAGAGGTGGAAGAGAATTGGAACAAATGGCTGGAGGCAAATAGCGAGGAACCGCAGCCAGTGGAGATCATTTATGAAAGAGAATAGCACCGTGATAATGATATTGATCATCTCAGGGGTGCAAGGATAAATAAAGTGATGAATGTGTAAGAGCCTCAGTGGAAGCCTCCCAGAAGCAGACTGTGGAAGAGGTGGAAGAGAATTGGAACAAATGGCTGGTGGCAAATAGCGAGGAACCGCAGCCAGTGGAGATCATTTATGAAAGAGAATAGCACCGTGATAATGATATTGATCATCTCAGGGGTGCAAGGATAAATAAAGTGATGAATGTGTAAGAGCCTCAGTGGAAGCCTCCCAGAAGCAGACTGTGGAAGAGGTGGAAGAGAATTGGAACAAATGGCTGGAGGCAAATAGCGAGGAACCGCAGCCAGTGGAGATCATTTATGAAAGAGAATAGCACCGTGATAATGATATTGATCATCTCAGGGGTGCAAGGATAAATAAAGTGATGAATGTGTAAGAGCCTCAGTGGAAGCCTCCCAGAAGCAGACTGTGGAAGAGGTGGAAGAGAATTGGAACAAATGGCTGGAGGCAAATAGTGAGGAACCGCAGCCAGTGGAGATCATTTATGAAAGAGAATAGCACCGTGATAATGATATTGATCATCTCAGGGGTGCAAGGATAAATAAAGTGATGAATGTGTAAGAGCCTCAGTGGAAGCCTCCCAGAAGCAGACTGTGGAAGAGGTGGAAGAGAATTGGAACAAATGGCTGGAGGCAAATAGCGAGGAACCGCAGCCAGTGGAGATCATTTATGAAAGAGAATAGCACCGTGATAATGATATTGATCATCTCAGGGGTGCAAGGATAAATAAAGTGATGAATGTGTAAGAGCCTCAGTGGAAGCCTCCCAGAAGCAGACTGTGGAAGAGGTGGAAGAGAATTGGAACAAATGGCTGGTGGCAAATAGCGAGGAACCGCAGCCAGTGGAGATCATTTATGAAAGAGAATAGCACCGTGATAATGATATTGATCATCTCAGGGGTGCAAGGATAAATAAAGTGATGAATGTGTAAGAGCCTCAGTGGAAGCCTCCCAGAAGCAGACTGTGGAAGAGGTGGAAGAGAATTGGAACAAATGGCTGGAGGCAAATAGCGAGGAACCGCAGCCAGTGGAGATCATTTATGAAAGAGAATAGCACCGTGATAATGATATTGATCATCTCAGGGGTGCAAGGATAAATAAAGTGATGAATGTGTAAGAGCCTCAGTGGAAGCCTCCCAGAAGCAGACTGTGGAAGAGGTGGAAGAGAAATGGAACAAATGGCTGGAGGCAAATAGCGAGGAACCGCAGCCAGTGGAGATCATTTATGAAAGAGAATAGCACCGTGATAATGATATTGATCATCTCAGGGGTGCAAGGATAAATAAAGTGATGAATGTGTAAGAGCCTCAGTGGAAGCCTCCCAGAAGCAGACTGTGGAAGAGGTGGAAGAGAATTGGAACAAATGGCTGGAGGCAAATAGCGAGGAACCGCAGCCAGTGGAGATCATTTATGAAAGAGAATAGCACCGTGATAATGATATTGATCATCTCAGGGGTGCAAGGATAAATAAAGTGATGAATGTGTAAGAGCCTCAGTGGAAGCCTCCCAGAAGCAGACTGTGGAAGAGGTGGAAGAGAATTGGAACAAATGGCTGGAGGCAAATAGCGAGGAACCGCAGCCAGTGGAGATCATTTATGAAAGAGAATAGCACCGTGATAATGATATTGATCATCTCAGGGGTGCAAGGATAAATAAAGTGATGAATGTGTAAGAGCCTCAGTGGAAGCCTCCCAGAAGCAGACTGTGGAAGAGGTGGAAGAGAATTGGAACAAATGGCTGGAGGCAAATAGCGAGGAACCGCAGCCAGTGGAGATCATTTATGAAAGAGAATAGCACCGTGATAATGATATTGATCATCTCAGGGGTGCAAGGATAAATAAAGTGATGAATGTGTAAGAGCCTCAGTGGAAGCCTCCCAGAAGCAGACTGTGGAAGAGGTGGAAGAGAATTGGAACAAATGGCTGGAGGCAAATAGCGAGGAACCGCAGCCAGTGGAGATCATTTATGAAAGAGAATAGCACCGTGATAATGATATTGATCATCTCAGGGGTGCAAGGATAAATAAAGTGATGAATGTGTAAGAGCCTCAGTGGAAGCCTCCCAGAAGCAGACTGTGGAAGAGGTGGAAGAGAATTGGAACAAATGGCTGGAGGCAAATAGCGAGGAACCGCAGCCAGTGGAGATCATTTATGAAAGAGAATAGCACCGTGATAATGATATTGATCATCTCAGGGGTGCAAGGATAAATAAAGTGATGAATGTGTAAGAGCCTCAGTGGAAGCCTCCCAGAAGCAGACTGTGGAAGAGGTGGAAGAGAATTGGAACAAATGGCTGGAGGCAAATAGCGAGGAACCGCAGCCAGTGGAGATCATTTATGAAAGAGAATAGCACCGTGATAATGATATTGATCATCTCAGGGGTGCAAGGATAAATAAAGTGATGAATGTGTAAGAGCCTCAGTGGAAGCCTCCCAGAAGCAGACTGTGGAAGAGGTGGAAGAGAATTGGAACAAATGGCTGGAGGCAAATAGCGAGGAACCGCAGCCAGTGGAGATCATTTATGAAAGAGAATAGCACCGTGATAATGATATTGATCATCTCAGGGGTGCAAGGATAAATAAAGTGATGAATGTGTAAGAGCCTCAGTGGAAGCCTCCCAGAAGCAGACTGTGGAAGAGGTGGAAGAGAATTGGAACAAATGGCTGGAGGCAAATAGCGAGGAACCGCAGCCAGTGGAGATCATTTATGAAAGAGAATAGCACCGTGATAATGATATTGATCATCTCAGGGGTGCAAGGATAAATAAAGTGATGAATGTGTAAGAGCCTCAGTGGAAGCCTCCCAGAAGCAGACTGTGGAAGAGGTGGAAGAGAATTGGAACAAATGGCTGGAGGCAAATAGCGAGGAACCGCAGCCAGTGGAGATCATTTATGAAAGAGAATAGCACCGTGATAATGATATTGATCATCTCAGGGGTGCAAGGATAAATAAAGTGATGAATGTGTAAGAGCCTCAGTGGAAGCCTCCCAGAAGCAGACTGTGGAAGAGGTGGAAGAGAATTGGAACAAATGGCTGGAGGCAAATAGCGAGGAACCGCAGCCAGTGGAGATCATTTATGAAAGAGAATAGCACCGTGATAATGATATTGATCATCTCAGGGGTGCAAGGATAAATAAAGTGATGAATGTGTAAGAGCCTCAGTGGAAGCCTCCCAGAAGCAGACTGTGGAAGAGGTGGAAGAGAATTGGAACAAATGGCTGGAGGCAAATAGCGAGGAACCGCAGCCAGTGGAGATCATTTATGAAAGAGAATAGCACCGTGATAATGATATTGATCATCTCAGGGGTGCAAGGATAAATAAAGTGATGAATGTGTAAGAGCCTCAGTGGAAGCCTCCCAGAAGCAGACTGTGGAAGAGGTGGAAGAGAATTGGAACAAATGGCTGGAGGCAAATAGCGAGGAACCGCAGCCAGTGGAGATCATTTATGAAAGAGAATAGCACCGTGATAATGATATTGATCATCTCAGGGGTGCAAGGATAAATAAAGTGATGAATGTGTAAGAGCCTCAGTGGAAGCCTCCCAGAAGCAGACTGTGGAAGAGGTGGAAGAGAATTGGAACAAATGGCTGGAGGCAAATAGCGAGGAACCGCAGCCAGTGGAGATCATTTATGAAAGAGAATAGCACCGTGATAATGATATTAATCATCTCAGGGGTGCAAGGATAAATAAAGTGATGAATGTGTAAGAGCCTCAGTGGAAGCCTCCCAGAGGCAGACTGTGGAAGAGGTGGAAGAGAATTGGAACAAATGGCTGGAGGCAAATAGCGAGGAACCGCAGCCAGTGGAGATCATTTATGAAAGAGAATAGCACCGTGATAATGAAATAATCCAAAACAAAGCCAACTACGCAAAAGTTGTTCAGAAAAATCACCGTGATACAACTAATAAAGGTGCGATTTTGTTTGGCCGCCATTTTGGTTTGGATGACATTTGTCAGTTGGCATTTGACAGTTGTAGAGAGGTCGATTTATTATGGAGCATCTAACACCGCAACAACATGTTGAAATTATTAAAACATTAAAAAATTGTTCAATTGTGAAAGAGGAGAAAATTGTGACTAACTGAATAATGTTAAAAAAAGTGCCGATATCGACTGGCCTCCACGAGCCCCTGATTTGACCCCTCCTGATTTCTTCCTAGGAGGGTACTAGAAGGAAAAGGTGTACACCAATAAACCAACCACGACCTCGATGCTTAAGGACAACATTAGAAACGAATAATCAATCAATAAAATATAAATTATAAAATTAAATTTAAGTTATTAAAAAAAAATATTGACCCAGAACATAAAACGCACCCTGTATTTGATTTCATAAGATAACTGCGCTAAAATAGGTTTTGTGATTGAGTATTATATTACAAAGAAAACAGGTGACATCTGACCTCTTTACGGGTGTTCCTTTCTGCCCTCTGTCGTAGTTGTATGTGGACTGGATGACCTTTTCTCGCAGCGGGGCTATGCGCTCCGGGTGGGGCTTGTTGCCCGCCTCCACGGGGCTGTGCACAGCGGCCGGGGGGCTTCCTAGACACGGATTAGGTTTCAGGTTAGGTTTACATTCACACTAATTAGGCAGAAAGATGAAATGGTGTAATAATTCTGGACACTTTGATGAACTACAATCCAAATGGAATAATTGTAGCTTGAACGCAAGGATTTTAAATTCCTTTTTTGTGAATTTACTTTTGGCCTCAACTATTTTTAAACTTTAAAAACCCTCTAAATATTTTATTTAATTTTAATAACTAATAACTTCCCTGAATCCTTCACACAATCAGATTAAATTTTGAAAAGACACTTAAATTCAAAGCAAATCCGAGTTCCAGAGATCATTGAGCCAGTTTACGTAGGACACACGCTTTTTTTTTTTTTTTTTTTTTTTTTTTTTTTTTTTTTTTTTTTCCTTTATTTTTATTTTTGTTGTATTATTTTTTTCTATTATTTTATACAATTCTTTTATTTTACATAATTATAACTTCACATTTCTCATAAATTTAATTATTTCTTCTAATGCTGTCTTACGTAAAATCACAAGGAGGAAATCCGTAATTGGTTTTATTTTGGCTATTTTACTTATGTACAATCTGTAAAAATGTAAACTGTTGATTTTCCCAAAAATGAATAAATAAATAAATAACCAAAATTAGTATTGATTAGTACATTATTTCAACATGCTCTTCTGTCTTGTTCAGGGTGGATCAATGCAAAACGAACTCTAAGCAGAATTCTTGCCTGAACAGACTAACTGCGAACTTACCAAATACAAGAGGTCCATAAAATAATATTTCTCTAATGGTTTGTGAATAATGTTATGCCTCTATTGTTTATATTTCTGTTATGATTTGAGTTATATCTGCAACCTCTCTCCATGGCTATAAATGTTTTGTTTTATAAATTTTTCGTTTTATATAATCTTTGGCTTTGTATAAATTTTTGAATTCATATTCCTTTCTTACAGCGCTCTTGAGGTGATTTTGCACAAAAACGGCGCTATACAAGTTATCCAATTATTATTATTATTACAAATTTAATTTACTTATTCCTTATTATGGCATCTCAGTAGAGGTATAGTCATAAGGAAGAAATCCATAATTGGTTTTATTTTGGCTATATAATACTTATGTACAAACTGAAATAATGTAAACTGTCAATTTCACGAAAATTAATAAATAATTAACAAATCAAAGTTTGCACCAACAAATCGAAATTAAGAGGTTTTTATCGCAGTCTACGGGCAGGGACACACAAGATGATCATCTATAAAAATGGTTGGAAACAAGCGAATAGAGCATTGCTCAACAAACCACTTGGCTGATCGGTGCCTAGTCTATAAGTATAGTTTATTTACCCGCATTGTAGAAATCTTTCATGTCCGCCTTGGCAGCTTCATCGGCTATTCTCTTATTGTCTATGATCAGGTGATACGCAATCCCCAGCTGATCATGCGGGTCTCCACTGAGCAGTGCGCTGTGGACCTCACAGTCCTTAACTCCAAACTTATCGCAGACCTCCTCAATGGCCTCTGTGTCTATGATACTGCTGTCCTAGAAACGCAACAATCATGTAATACCAACATAACCAAAGTATTCGAAATAATAAGATATTGATAAAACAAAGCATTTTTAAGTGAGCTTATTGTACAAATCAATTAATTGCTAGCGTTAAATTATATAAATATAGTTTATTCAAGCTTAATTTAGCATTAACGGTCTCTCACACTAGAGACAAATTCTTATTAATGTAGTACGAAAGTTGAGATTCAATCGAAAATCTAAGCAAAAAATTGCTGCAGAATCAAAAATGCAGCTCTGTTACCTTAACCCTTCAGGCCTCTGGCATATTCTGCCAGACAGTCGGAATATTTCCTTTTCGCAATAAAATCCAAATATATGTATTCTGAACATTTTAGTATTTGAAAAAACAAATAATTTTTGATATTTTAAAACTTTGAATGAAACAAAAAAAAACATAAAGTTTTAAAAACTGCTCATCTTACGTTTTTTGTAACTAAAATGACTGAGAACGAAAAAAAAGAAGAAAAACACACATTTTATTAGACAGATGTATTATGAACATTATCGTAGTAGTTTTTGCCGTTTCATATAAAAACAATAAAAAATTCACAAAATTTCATAAATATTTCTCAAATTGCGGTCGGAAACTTTGGATTCATAGAGGTGCACATTTTAATTCTTCTTTGGTAAACTTCTAGATTTGAATATAAAGCATGGTGTTTTCTCTTTCTAACACCGTTTAGATCATATTTCTTACCATAATAGTAAGGGAGACACAACAATTTCTATGAGAGCTATAGCTGACGGCCGGCATAGTCCAGTGGTAACGCTTTGGACTGCCATTCCGAAGGTCGCGGGTTCGAACCCGGCGTGCGCAAATAAATTTTATTTGATTAATTTGTGTTATTTCACAATTAATTAATTAAAATAATATATAGTATATTTGCGGCACATTCCAGAGTGCAAGATACTACCAGTATCGCCCTGGTGTAAGACCACCATTCAGAATTGAAACGTTGCTGCAAATGGCTTTAGCCGTGTTTAGTGACTAGATCTGAATAGTTAGGTACTTCCCCACCTTCCTCTTTCCCTTCCCCACTTACCTTCAGCCTCACAACACCCCCCAATTGGGGATGCCATAGTCTCACTGGCTCCAGACGGGAGCGGTTGGGACTCTTGTGAGGTATTCACTATAAAAAAAAACAAAAAAAAAAACAAAAAAAAATATGAGCTGTTCCCAAAAGTGAACAAATTAGCCAGAAAAACACAAATAAATTTTTCCATTGATTTTCATGTTTTAAATTCAAATTTATGTTCGCTAAATACATTAGAATAATGAACTAGGCCTAGGGACAAACGAATACATACTGTTGATTCTTAACGTTCGGAAAGTCACCTTCCAAAAAAAATTATGAAACGGACACCTTAATTAAATTGCATCAAATGTAGATCTCAGTAAAAAAAAGGTCTGAATTATCTAAAGTGAGTGCACAAAGTATGTCTACAGCTTAAAATCATATTAAAATCTCTCCTCCCAAACCACTTTTAACTATTAATGGCCCCACAAGTGACATAGATATTCGATTGAATCTCAGGATTTGTAATACTTTTATGTGAATTTATTCGCTAGTATAATGGATGGTTAAAGGGAAGGACAATTGATAATATTTATGCTGTAGGATCCAGATGATTTAAAACATGGGCAAAAAATATTTAAAAAATTGTTTTGATTTTTTGAACCAAGTTTTTTCCTTACTACGCTCTTTCACAAAGGGCCTGAACCCTTGTGAAAGATTGATCGAATTCGCCTTTGCTGAGGAGGGAGTGAACCCTGGACCGCTGTGTAAGGGGCAAGCGCACATCCTTGCAGCCACCAACCCGTCAAACCTTAACCTTTGCTAAACCATATAAAATTATCGATTATTCAAAGAGATTTTTAACAGCGTGACAATGTCCAAGCACCAGAAGAGCGTTCAGCCGGTTAAAAGGCCACCATTTTAGGTATTATTATTTAAGCAACAGCTATTAGATAACACGTCTTATTACACCAGTTAATATAATTTATAGAGGTCGTAGAGTATGAACAGCCTCATCAACGTATTAACACTAGGGGTCGAGGTTACCAATAAAATTGTCCACAAATGAGTTACTATATTTGGCTTCAAATGCACAACTCCACTGTGGCTAACGTGGCTTGGCATATCTAATGCTAATACCGACAAGTTAAGCCATCCGTTTGCATGAGTTACCCTCGGCTAATCGTTTTAAGCTACAATACGTATTAGGTTATTCCTTTTTAAAGACGGTAAACAAAATAAAACACAATAAATACAATACTTTTGGATTCTGTGAAGCGGCATCTTTTGCGATCGTTTTCACAAACATTAGCTTAAACATTCCAAATGGGGCCGTTCCCGTCCACTTTTTTGTTCGCAAACGCGATTTTTGATCTCCACGCGGGTGAAATGGGGAAAGCCGGGGAGGGGATTATTCATTTTTGACAACCATTGGTATGTGTTTATACAAACGGAAGAAGTTTTATTTCTGTAGCTATAATACATAAAATACTAAAAAATAAATAGAAGAGTAACTCAGGACAGTTTTTGAGCGAGTCCAAAATTTCAGGTCAGTTTTGCAAGTCCAAAAAAGTGGACTATGATGATTTAAGGGTTTTCCGCGTAGGTCCACTTTTGTGGTCCAGGGCAAACTAGTGGTTATGTACAATCATGAAGTTTTATTATACATTCCATAATGTTTAAATAAGAATTTTTCACAATAAAGAATACACTGAAGAAAATGCAAAAAGTTAGGCGGGCGCGTTGGAGAATGACGCAGCAGTAATTTTGTTATTATTTTAAAATGGCTGCTCTTTACGAAACGAAAAGCAAGAACTCTTAGCTCATTATTTATTTTGTTGCCAATCAAAAAAGATTTATTTTAGTAAGCTATGAGCATTTTTCACAACGCAAAATCCCATTGAAAGATATTACATTTTGAACATGCCTATCAGCCACAGCGGAGTTCAATAGGCACAATTTTTTTGTGGCCGATAGCTACTTTGAGCACTCAAAGAGTTAAAGAACGTCCCCCGTTACGCCCCTTTCCTACAAACGTTATGGTTTCGATAAATTATTGTTTATTCAGGCTCTAAGCAAAGACCTACAAAGCGAAATAGCCAATAGTTAGGTTAAAGAAGGTCTCGTGGTGGTCAAACATTGCCATGCCGCACTTAAGATTAGCTTAAATCTAATAAATTGAGAAAAACTTAGAAGGATAGATACTTTGAATACCTGCTCGACGGGAGACGGGAAAAGATATTCTGGAAGGTCTTTTTGGAACCAATCGTGTTTCTTTACGTCGTCTATGGATGCCCTTTTCATTGGGTCCACTTGGAGCATCTGACAGAGGAGGCTAACTACGCTCTTGTTCAGGTATTCCGGAATAGGGAATATCCCCGATTTGATTTTTCTAAATAGCGTGGGGACGTGTTCATCATCGAACGGCAGTGTGCCGCAGAGCAAGGCATACAGGATGACACCGCAAGACCACACGTCTACTTCGGGGCCTGCGTAGAGCTTTCCTGAAATAACCTACAAAACAACATTCACATGATTAATCCTTGATACATACTCAACTCCAATTAGAGTCCCGATAAAAGTTTCCGAGGTTAGCGCACTATTCGAATTCAAATTTAAATTAGGGACCACTTTATTAGTTATGATTGGTCCAGGGCGTAGCCCGCAAAACAGTACATATATATTTGAAATGCTACACGGGTTGTAGTCCTGCATTCCTAGGGTCCAAGTTAATTTTAAAAATCTGTGTTTCTAGCGTAAAACAATAATAATTAACATTTAATTGTACAGTATCTTATGATGGGTCAACCAGTTACTATAGCAAGAAAAAAAATTATATACTCGAGCAGTTGGCTGTATGCGTACACATTTACCATATTATTTAATTAATATAATTCCTCCAAATATTAATATGGAAACATATTAACAGCTTACTGCGGTTTAAAGTCAATAGAGTCCACCTAGATCTCGCCTTTTATGCCATATTTTTAGGTTCGAATACGGCACATTATGCATGACAAGCGATCGCTCAAAAGGTTTTTCCAAACTTGCCATAATATGCCAAAAATCGCTCGAGTGGATATGGGGTAAATAAATATATTTACCCCATAATATATGGGGTATATTATATATAATACCCCATATATTATTACTTTTTATAAAATAACACTTGGTTTATTGCATTATTTTACATTTCCGGAAACTGAAATACTTTCTTATCAATATTATCTAGCTAATAAAAATGGTTTTAAAATAAAATAGGCGCATTACCATATATGTTGTGGAATAATGCATCTCTTATTTACCAAAAAGTGTTGGCAATCACATTCACATATTGTGCAATTCTTCCAAGAAAGGCAATTATAGTAACATAAGTCTAATATTCCTTATGGGATTGTGAATAGTTCGAAAATCTAAATCAATGCCCTTGAGGTGTTTTTGCACAAAAACGGCGCTATACAAGTCATCCAAGTATTATTATTATTTTATTATTAATGAAATAACTAAAAAAATATTGTTAATTCAAAAACATGTGACCTTTGTATGTAAAGTCAAGCATCATAATGACTTTCTGACTACTGAAATTGTCCATCGTTTTGCTACTTAAGAAACGATGACAGAACCATGACAGGAATAAACAAAAATAATACCAACACAATATTTTTATTTTGACATCTGACAGGAATCTTATCAGAGCTGTTATGATTTGTTTATAATAAACATTAGGTTATCTGCAAAGGTTTAACTAGTAGAAAAATAGAGTAATTTGGATATTAACCTCAGGCGCGGCATAGTTCGGTGAGCCGCAAGAAGTCCTCAAGAATTCTCCATCCATCATCATGTTAGACAGGCCAAAGTCAGCAATCTTCACATGCATATTGTGGTCTAATAAAAGATTCTCCGGCTTCAAATCTCTGTGTACAATCATGTGGCGATGGCAATAATCTACCCCCGAAATAATCTGCTGGAAAAACCTCCTGGCGTCGATCTCTTGGAGCTTTCCGTGCTTGACTATGTAATCAAAGAGTTCTCCGCCGCTGACATATTCCATTATCATGAAAATGTCGGTCGGGGTTGATATGACCTGGTAGAGTTTAATTATGTGAGGATGTCTGAAGAGTTTTAAGTTTTGGATTTCGCGTCTAATCTTGCCGACGACATCGAGAGATTTTATCTTTTGCCTATTCAGAATCTTGACAGCAACCTTGTGTTTTGTCAACTGGTGCTCGCCGATTTTGACTTTTCCGAAAGTTCCGACGCCCAGAGTAGCTCCGAGGGTGTAGTGACCTATCTTCACGATTGGAGGAACACCTGGAACACTTTTTTCAGCCATTTTTACGAAAGAGATATCTATAAAATTATTTATTTATATTACGGAACAAAACTGTAAACACGCGACGTACGAAAAAACTTATCACATGATTGGTGTTGCCAGATTGCGGCACGTCAGATCCCTGGACCTGGAACAAATAAAAATAATAATATTTTAATACCTGTACCTGACTACAGCTGCAATATTAATGCAATATTGAAAACACAATGGCTCTCCAATCGTGCTTTATTTATACACCAATCTAACGCCAAAATTCACGTAAACGTAATCAATCCGGTTTTCTATTTAATCGATGATTAAATAGAATATTTAAAGCTGTAAATTGTAAAAAAAATTAAATGCATTTCTTCATTGATGTTTGTGGACAGTATTAAGGGTCGAACGAGTAAGCAACGTGCAAGTTCTCATCAGGTTCAATGCTCCTCTATTTTTCTGCGGATTAATCTAAAATGTCTGAAATGAATAAGTGAGTGTGCCACGTTAGGGAATAAATTTAATTCTAAAAATGTTGTCTTGTAGTTTATCACCAAAACAAGATGATTATTTTATTTATTAGAATCTGACAGAACACTGGAAGAAAAAACTTTGTTATCTGGGAAGAACACTAATACCCCTATCACACACGGCGATTTTATTTGATCAAGTCTGTGTTGAATGACACTTGAAAGCTAATTGACAAGTGTGAATAACCTTTCAACAGAATTGATCAACTTTTTATTTGAGCGACGAAAGTTGAAAGCCTACTTTTGTTGTTCAAGTATAAGTCATCGTTCGATTTTCCTGCCGAATTAAAACGTGTAAACATATGTTTCAAGTCGCTTACGATTTTAAGTTCCCTGCGGTCAAAAGTAGACGTTAGACCTCGTTAGACGAGAGTGGTTTATTTATGCGTTAGACGTTCCTAAGGATTGGTTTATTTATTCGTACCTAATACCTACCATCATGGCATCTGTTTCAATGAAAAAAATTATTAATTGTATTTATTGATCTATACCAAAGCCATCCCTATCTTTGGGATCAGAATCAAGAAGTTTAAAAAAATAAGAATGCCCGTGACACTGCAATTAAAAATATTATTTTTTAAATTTTACTGTGACTTAGCAGTTATTATTAAATAACACGCCTCTGAATGTTTAAAAAAATAAAAATAAATTTACTTTCATGACAAATTTTAAGGCATCAACTATTGCAACGAACACTTTTTTTATAAACAATGATATCGATTTTTTTCAAACCAGACTTGAAAAAGAATCCCCGTTGCCAGGTATCTTAGCGTCATTTGTAACTTCGTTTTTGCCGGGACAGCCGCGCGCATAACTATATCCTATTGGATTTTTTCTTGAATCTTAGACAACAGTAGATCAAATTGTTCTTCCGAAATTCGCAAATGATTTTGATAGCTTTCGGTATCTTCTAACGCCATCTCTCTCAAAATAGTTTTAGAAGCACCCAATTCGTTTCTCCTTATAATCCATTTTCTAGCCCACATACGACATTTTTTGCGCTTTTTCATATTTTAAAGTTCGTTCCGTAAGAGGTCCGAAATCATAGAGACGCACGATTAACGGTTAACACATAAAACCGTCTCAACAAAGGAAAATGACCGGGAAGCATGACCGGGCAGGGAGGATCCAGTTACGGTACGCTGGAACTTTTCTCCCAGGGGGATATGGCGGGATGCGAGTAGCAGGAAGCAAAAAGCAGGGAACGAGAAGCAGCAGGAGCTGAAAGCGGCAAGCTAGAAACAGCAAGAAACGTGAAGTGAGAAGCACTGGGAAGCTGGAAACACTGCGTTGGAATCAAGTAACAAGAAGCAGGAAGTAAGAAGTAGCGTAAAGCAGAAAGCAAAAAACCAAGAATCAGTGGAATCGGAAAGCAAAACAGGAAACGGGAAAGAAAAGGCAGAGGGAAGCTGGAAGCGTGTAGCAGAAAGCATGAAATAACTGAAACCTGGAAATGAGAAGCAATAATTAGCAGGAAGCAACAGCAACAAAAAACTATACGCGAGAACCTGGAAGCGTAAGGTTGGGGGTGGGAAGCCGGAAGCGGGAAGCAGGAAGTTGGAAGCGAGAAGGAACGGGGAAATAAAGTAAACAAAAAAAAATAAGCGAAAGGCGAGAAAGCCCAATTAATTCCTTTATTTCTATCCATCCTACATTCCAAATTTGGCTTATTAGGTTGTCATGTATACCGGTCAATTAATCTCCAACGTCTTTCACATCCTCAGAGCGCGTGATCCAGGTCTTAATAAATCAGTGTCCCCTCGTGTAGCGGTCTCGCCGGAACAGGTGTTCCTGGCTATGGTGGTACAATAGTACCGTATCTTAAAACTAGATTTATTTTATAATAAAGTCTAAAAGTATAATCTAAAGTAAGATTTCACGGAATGGTTGAAAAGCTTACATGTTTCTATTTTTTTATATTTATATATACATATACTTTTTTCTTTTTTGCACATTTTTTAATTCACTATTTTTTTTTGCTTATTTTTATTCTCTATTTTCTTTTAATCTCCTTTCTTTCTTTATCTATTTTTGATTCTCTGGCTTATTAATTTCATCTAAATAAAAAGTAAAATTTTAATTTGATAAACTCACATGTCAATAGTTTTTTACTATATTGCTATTTTTGAAAAATCATAAATTTGAATATGCTTTTAGTCTATTCTCTACGTTTATATTATTTAAAATATATAGTTAGCAACTTCTTGTATCAACCAAGAAAACTTTTCAAATTATTTATAAAGAGCAATAGTAAAGTAAAAGTCAATACACTAGAGTCTAGACCAAGGCTGCCCAACCTTTTTAACAGTTGGGCGAAATTGACGATTTTGAATCACTGGCGGGCCACTGAATACCTGACGGTTCCTATTTTCATGGGGGGGGGGGTTGTTAGAGAATTTCGGAACTTCGCTGAGAAAAAATTCCGCACACCCAAAAACATCATATGTGATTCCCCACAACAATTTTTCGAATTCCATGGGGGGGGGGGTGGCTACGAGATTCCATTTCGGACGCAAAAAATAAAAATATTATATCAAAAACCGGTGCATTTTTGTTTAAAAAGTAAGTTCAACAGGTTAGATTTTTTCGTCGCTGATTCTCGTTCTGAGTAGCCTAAATAGCGATAAATCGCCTTCGTTGGCAACACTGGTGACCGCGCGCAAGCTGCATTGTTTGTTTTACCGCGGGCCCGCGACACTTTTTCAAATTGGCGGATTGGCGGTTTTTTTGAAAATGGTTCACGCGGGCCACTTATAATTCGTTCGCGGGCCACATTGTGGCCCGCGGGCCTGGGGTTGGGCAGCCTTGCACTAGACAAAACAAGAATCGCATTTAATAAATCTGCCTATTTCTGACTGTCCTAAAACAGGTTAATCTTCTAGTTGGACAGCCAAAGAGCACTGTAATATGTAATATATAATGTTTTTTTAAAAATTAATAAATAAATAATGAAAAATTCGCCTGATGCACAAAAGCTAATTTTAGCAGGAGGCGGGGTCAACCGGAAAAAATCACCATTCTGGATTCCCGAATAACTCCGGTAAAGCTGCACAGTAAATGAAGGGGAGTGGTTCATTTATGATGAAGGGCAAAGCCATGCATAGCGCACTCTTTAGTTTGCGTACCTATTACAAAAATTAATGTGATCTCCGTCTGGGGCGAGGTCTTGATCAAAACCCGAAAACAAACAAAATTAAAATGAAGTAAATAGGTACTTACCTACAATGTTTTATTGACATTGACCCTTACTTATAATCAATACGTATGTATTATTAGGCGGTGCGTAAATTCGGAATACTGAAAAACTGGAATCATTACCACGGCACTGGTTTTTTAAGATGACCTTAAACCGGGCTTATGGCCGGCTTAACTATAATCGGCGCGTAATAATTGAGAATCTAATAAGGACGGAACGAGATAGAAAGTTTTTCATTATCGTCTTGTGAGAATAAGAATCTGATCAGATATTTCTGAGATTTTACATTCACACGTTTTGCTATTTTACATTCTCATTTGTCATTTCATTATAAAGAATAAAAACAAAAAAGCAGGAAATTTCCAAACTCTTCCATTCCAACACTTCAAAATTTTGGATGACTTTGTCCAAAAAATAGTTCTGGGTATGGTTCTGGGCATTGGGATTCGTGTGTCACATAAAACAACTTATTAAGTAGGTAGATATAGCATTGACAATAATGTTATGGACATGGACCATTTTACAAAATTATCAAATAGAAAACATACTTTTACAATCGAGTGTGTAGGTAGAACATTTAAGGTAAACTTATTAACACATATTTTCAAGAAGACACACAAGTTCATCATATTAATGTCAATGACAACTGGTTACTACCTACTCCTATAATCCAAACTAATTTTTAATGAGAATGATGCATGTCAGCCAAGAAAACATGATTCATTCCAATTCCATTATTGATTTTTAAAATGGCATGTTGTTGGTTGTAGCCTACCCCCACGAATAATGAACAGATAAAATTTTGTATTAAGGTGACCTTTTTGTAAACAGCAGAGCAGGACTGAAATAGCTGATCAAATATGTGGGCTTGCTGAAAATGATTTTGGCAGAGTAAATAACATTCTGTAATCAGATATTTTGTGCATTCGGAAAGCTGCTTCTTACTGAAATTTAATTTACTTATACTACATATTAGTTTAGATTAGATTGAAAAGGATTCAATATTATGATGATTACATTTACAAATCCATCATCACAGTACTTACTGTGTAAAGAGCCAAAAGTGTAATCAGAGGATAGACTGCACATTAACTATTGTCTAACCATTTTTCAAGTTATAAAATGAGGTCCCTGAGGCTGTTTTCCGAATTTTGATTACCTATTTGTGAAGATCCAGACAGAATGTAAAACTAATGTAAGCTTAATGAATAAGTTTAAAAAAGGGATGCTATTAAATACTATGGTTGGGACAGGTCAAAAGGATAAATGAAGGAAGTCACTTGAATCAGGTCATGACAAGAGTCGGAAAATCATAAAAGTAAGAATGTGAAAGAAGCAAGAAGTGTGTCCCAAGACAGAGTTGTGGTTCAACTTATTCGGTAGATTACAAGTTGTTCAAAAGAAGTAGTGTTTACAGAAAATATCAACACAAATAAAATAATCTATCATATTCATAAAAGCGACTTTATTAGGTAATAGAAAATGTAAAAAATATAATATTAAGTATGACAATCATTTATCAGTATCACAATGCCATGAAATACAATATCCATCATATTCCTAGTACTAAGCAGAATCCTGCAGAAATCCAACCAAAATAAAGAGTTTTTTTCACAACATAAAACAAAAAGCTAAGAATAGCCATCAAACCTTACAACTATTGTGACTTGCACAAAGTGATATAATTATTGAGATTTTTAAAATTATGAGTTTGAAGATGACAAGCAGAAAGCAGTTTTAATCCAAGCCACAAACATTGAACAATGGCGATAAATTAAAAATAGCATTTAAATAATGGCAAAACTAATGTGATTTACGTACATACATAATGAATCACATAAATAAAAATAATAAAAATCAACTGGCTCAATGTTAATGGTAAATACGGTGGAGGTAAATTCAGTCACGCTTGATTCTTGTCATCCTGAAGATATATAATTTATTCAGACAAATCGGCAGCGCTCAGAGCAACCACCGTGAAGTTGACATTGTTGGGATCCCTTTCCATGAAGGTGCGGCAGACCTTGGCAGAGTCTTCCAGGAGCGTCTCGGGAGTCGTGTCTCCATGGTTAATCGGGAAGGACTTGCGCCCATCCAGCTCGTACAGTTTGCCATCTTTGTGCACAAACGCGATGAAGTGGTGGTTGACAGGATCGTTTTCTCCGGGAGTGTTGGACTGGCCTTCCTTGGCCAGCTCGAAATGGGCAGACACTACTCCCTCGCAGTTTTCAAGCAGAGAACCTCTGGCGGTGGAGTCCAGTTCTTTGGCATCGTCCAGGAATTGCTTCAGCCAGCCGTCGAAGAGTTGGATATTGTCGGTGTTGTTAGCGATGCTGTGAAGCAGGGCGACGGTTCCGCACGCATTCTGAACAGTTTGCTTCATGTGGAAAACGTTCTCGGATATAATTTGAGCATTTTCAGTTAGTTCAGAGTCTTCCTTCTTCCTGTGGACTTCGTATTGCTCGGAGCAGGGGAATAGAAGGAGGACCGAGATGACCGGCTTGGGCACCCAGCTTAGCGATTCCTCGTCTAGCCCCAAGACATCTACGACGTTCCATTTTTTCGGCACGCCAATCTTCTGCAAGTACTTGTTCATAACATCGGGGTTGGATTCCAGTGGCAGCCAGTTTGCGGTGGTCATCTTGGTGTTTGCTGCGGTACTTTCAGAAATACGATTAGACAAACGAACGCCGATTTTCTTTTGGTTTCGCCAGACGAGGAGAGGGAGCAGACGAGCAGGCGGTAATTAAATTTATGCTGGTCACGGTGGCAGCACTGTCGAAGTTTGACAGCTTAATTTCGCCATAGACAAAATATCTACGGAGACTTTAGAAAATTCAAATGCAAAATTTAATTCGTAGAACACAAGAACAGTAGCGATCTTTGCGGTCAGAACTAAATTTAAAATAAAAAACCTATATAATATTCTTCCCATCCCAACGAATCAATGCGTAGTTTATACGGCTGATTTATTAGTTATAGTTTAGTCCGTTATCTGAAAGTAACAATTTAAATGAAGTCTTATTTTAGTATTTACCTACGGATATTGAAGTTGTTACAACTCTACTTAAGGGAAGTTAATAATTAATATTATTCATGTAAAAGAAAAGGAGGAACGAGTAAAAAAAAGAAATTACTTAGTTACAAAACACTCTTAAAATTTATTTAATAAAATGTATAAAGAAGGGTTAGTCTTAATCTAGGCTTAATGATAGTTCTTAAAATTAATTCTTAAAACTAATTGTCCTTTTTCTTAATCCTAAATTATCTTCATTCACTGTCTTAAAAGTTGGGTCACGTTACGAGATAATTATGCAAAATTGTGCAGACACTTCCCTTTACGATGATTCTGGAATCACGGATCTCCACGTTCGCACTTATCACCGACAACACAAGCGGCAACTTGGGTTGGATCCGAAGGGCGGAAGTTGTTCAACCTGGGCCAAGGCTCCGAAGGGCGGAGTCGGCAGGCAGCGAATTCTGAGTGGGCAGCTTCTGGGTAGGAAAATCCTCGGCACCGCTCCAAGGGGGAGAGCAGGAAGTTTCTCGGCGGAGGCGAGACGGTAACTTCTGCTAGGGCAGCTCCCTGGTCGGAAGAGCCTCGGTGCCGCTCCAAAGGGGGAGAGCAGGAAGTTTCTCGGCGGAGGCGAGACGGTAACTTCTGCTAGGGCAGTTCCCTGGTCGGCAGCTGCCTCGGCGCCGCTCCAAGAGGGAGAGCAGGTTGATGACTCCCAAGATGATGACTGTCGAGTGCGGAAATGTGAAGTGTCGAGAACTAGGCGAGATCGTGACCGCCAAGAGGGCAGCCTCCTGGGCGGAGGCGCCTCGGCGACCGCCCCAAGGGGGGGCGAGATGATGACTCTCGAAAGGCGAGATTGTGACTGTCGAGAGGGCAGCCTCCTGGGCGGAGGCCCCTCGGCGACCGCCCCAAGGGGGGCGAGATGATGACTGTCTGACTGGGTACTCTTGACTCGGGACTGTTGGTTGCGGAATCTGTCTTCAGCTGTTGAGGCGAGATCGTGACCGCCGAGAGGGCAGCCTCCTGGGCGGAGGCGCCTCGGCGGCCGCCCCAAGGGGAGGCGAGATGATCACTCTCTGACTGGGTACTGGATACTGTTTTTGGTCGGGACTGTCTTCAGCTGCGCAATCCAGCGACCGTAGCGCGCCTGTCGTGGGGTGCTGGAACTAAAGTGGTTCCGCTTTACACCACTTCGGTGCGTTGTCTTGAGTCCATGGCGCTGGCATCGACATTCTCACCGTAGTCGTTATTATTATTTTAAAAGATGCTAAAATGACATTTGTACAAAAGACCTTCAAACAATTACAATATGGCCTAGCCTTGGGCGAAGGTTTTTATTGCCGGGACGCTGGTTTAACAATACACCCATTTCGGATTACGACTTGATGAGGGTCTAGAGCTAAATCTGCCGACTAATGGGTGTATTGCTTGAGTTGGCTTTCTAAATTTTTATTGTGATTTCCGGCCAGGCTCTTTACTAAATACTTAATGTCTAATAATTCGAACTGCCGCCTCCATCTGCGTGTAAAATCACAGAGACAAATGCTGGAGCACGTGTTCGCTTTGGTCTTTCTGTGAATTCAAGTCATGTATATACCTAGGGACATATCAATCGCCCCCGGTTTGTTTGACTTGAATTCACAGGGAGATTATAATTAACTTATAAGCTATTATTAACTTTACTATGGCTACGATATTTAACCTAACAACCTAAATTTAACATTATTACGATATTGGTATTTGCATAGTGTGTGTGTGGGAATGGAACTAGGTGTAGCCTGAATGACTTCTGCTGTGGCCGCTCGCGTAGTCCGGGTGCTAGCTGGCGCCATTGTTCACAACATTCTAAATTGTCTAAAATTAAAATCTTTACCTAAATTAACAAAAAAAAACTATATCTAATTTAATATAAAAAAAATCTATACCTAAATTAATAAAAAATCAATACCTAAACTAATAAAATCTATACTTAAATTAATAAAAAAAGCAATACCTAAATTAATAAAACAATCTGTACATAAACTATTACTAAGATGTTTGGGCGCCAAATACTCTTTTGATATGGGAAGTATTAAACCCGGATATAAATGTTATAGAAACGAATAAATGCTGTAAAACATAAATCAAAATTTGCCACTTAAAATTAAACAAAATTCTAAATAACCTGAAAATCTATCCTAGATTCTAACGAGGCTGTGGGCGAATAAATGATTTTACAAATTATGAAAATTGTTCCTCCTTTTGAATTAATTACTCTAATCTCAGGGTCGGGAATCGGAAGTATGCACTTATACTTCTACCAGCCTAAAAGCCGGTAAGCCCCACGTTCAGGGCCGCCAATTGTTACAACTCTACTTAAGGGAAGTTAATAATTAATATTATTCATGTAAAAGAAAAGGAGGAACGAGTAAAAAAAAGAAATTACTTAGTTACAAAACACTCTTAAAATTTATTTAATAAAATGTATAAAGAAGGGTTAGTCTTAATCTAGGCTTAATGATAGTTCTTAAAATTAATTCTTAAAACTAATTGTCCTTTTTCTTAATCCTAAATTATCTTCATTCACTGTCTTAAAAGTTGGGTCACGTTACGAGATAATTATGCAAAATTGTGCAGACACTTCCCTTTACGATGATTCTGGAATCACGGATCTCCACGTTCGCACTTATCACCGACAACACAAGCGGCAACTTGGGTTGGATCCGAAGGGCGGAAGTTGTTCAACCTGGGCCAAGGCTCCGAAGGGCGGAGTCGGCAGGCAGCGAATTCTGAGTGGGCAGCTTCTGGGTAGGAAAATCCTCGGCACCGCTCCAAGGGGGAGAGCAGGAAGTTTCTCGGCGGAGGCGAGACGGTAACTTCTGCTAGGGCAGCTCCCTGGTCGGAAGAGCCTCGGTGCCGCTCCAAAGGGGGAGAGCAGGAAGTTTCTCGGCGGAGGCGAGACGGTAACTTCTGCTAGGGCAGTTCCCTGGTCGGCAGCTGCCTCGGCGCCGCTCCAAGAGGGAGAGCAGGTTGATGACTCCCAAGATGATGACTGTCGAGTGCGGAAATGTGAAGTGTCGAGAACTAGGCGAGATCGTGACCGCCAAGAGGGCAGCCTCCTGGGCGGAGGCGCCTCGGCGACCGCCCCAAGGGGGGGCGAGATGATGACTCTCGAAAGGCGAGATTGTGACTGTCGAGAGGGCAGCCTCCTGGGCGGAGGCCCCTCGGCGACCGCCCCAAGGGGGGCGAGATGATGACTGTCTGACTGGGTACTCTTGACTCGGGACTGTTGGTTGCGGAATCTGTCTTCAGCTGTTGAGGCGAGATCGTGACCGCCGAGAGGGCAGCCTCCTGGGCGGAGGCGCCTCGGCGGCCGCCCCAAGGGGAGGCGAGATGATCACTCTCTGACTGGGTACTGGATACTGTTTTTGGTCGGGACTGTCTTCAGCTGCGCAATCCAGCGACCGTAGCGCGCCTGTCGTGGGGTGCTGGAACTAAAGTGGTTCCGCTTTACACCACTTCGGTGCGTTGTCTTGAGTCCATGGCGCTGGCATCGACATTCTCACCGTAGTCGTTATTATTATTTTAAAAGATGCTAAAATGACATTTGTACAAAAGACCTTCAAACAATTACAATATGGCCTAGCCTTGGGCGAAGGTTTTTATTGCCGGGACGCTGGTTTAACAATACACCCATTTCGGATTACGACTTGATGAGGGTCTAGAGCTAAATCTGCCGACTAATGGGTGTATTGCTTGAGTTGGCTTTCTAAATTTTTATTGTGATTTCCGGCCAGGCTCTTTACTAAATACTTAATGTCTAATAATTCGAACTGCCGCCTCCATCTGCGTGTAAAATCACAGAGACAAATGCTGGAGCACGTGTTCGCTTTGGTCTTTCTGTGAATTCAAGTCATGTATATACCTAGGGACATATCAAAGTGAACAACACAACATCGTGATTCTGTCAGTTTCCGAACCTACTATCTTTCGTATTGTCTATGTACATGTACGAATATACGTCAAACTTGCTCAAATAGCTAGAGTAATTTCTGATTGACCTCTCTCGTTTATCAAAAGGTTTTAACGACTGTTGGATCACAACACGTCGAAATGGCATCCCCAAATGATGCGGTCGACGCCTCTCTAAAATCCAAAAGACCCTCAGGTGAGATGAAACAAATGTTCTTATTGAAACAATTAAAGTTTGTTTACTATCGTGACATTTCCGCTCTGTATCGATCACACCTAGCAAAATTTAAGGAAGGTCAACTAATCGATGTCTTATATACATCTTAAATGGTTTATATTCTTTTTAGATTCAGCGTTTAAGCAACAAAGACTACCAGCTTGGCAGCCAATCCTAACAGCTGGAACCGTTTTGCCCACATTTTTCGTTATTGGCATTGCCTTCATTCCAGTGGGAATCGGATTGCTGTATTTCTCAGATGAGGTGAGTAGTTGTGCTTGTACTATTACCTATCTACGTTATTTTTGGACAGGCCTTACCCTTATTTAAAGAAAATCAATACACCATGACCTTATTCTATTTCGGCTATTGTCTATTATCTTGAGATTTAGTCTGCTATCAGATATGACATCATTATTCTATTTTCACATAAATCATTAGTTTTGCTCATGGACAGGAGTTATGACTCAAATCGGTAAACTTTTATAACTACATCTCAAATTTTCAGTTACAAAAATAGTTTTATAGTTGTTCTAAAAAATTTCAAACACTTTGAAAAAAACAATATAATATAATTTCCTATTAATATAATTCTCATACAAATGTTAAAAATGAAGGTAAATGTCCAAAATTACTGGATACGGTTAATACGCACATTTTATTTTAAAAACACTTTGTATCAGTTTGATTTCAATGAAAAACAATTATTTCTTTAACTGGAAATGGAAAATAATCCATATTAGTAGTTATTTTGTTAAAATTAATATAAAGGATAAAAACCATTATTTAGGACCGTCATGTTAAAAGTTGTGTACTGCTGCCAACCTGAAAAAAATTCACATATTGGTGTATAACCGCGTTTTATGAAGAAATAAATAAATGACCAGGGAATAGAAACGATAATAATAAAAATATATATTTATTTATGAAATGTGCAACTAAAACTAAGAATACAGGTTAAGTGTCCATAGTGTACATATGTTTATAAATTAGGTATTAAATAGAATTAACAACAGCAAATGATAATAGGTAGTATGTAACAAATAGAAAAAGTTGAGGTTTCTCATAACCTGCCTCACTAGGCTAGCAGGTAGCCTGTGTTGAGGCAGTCGTTTTAAAAGATAATTTAAATACATTTGAATATACCTACACTTAAATTATAATATAATCGCTCAATACTTTTGTTAGAATTTGGGTGAGGGCACCTGTAAAGGCCCTATTATAACATTTTATCCAAATTATAAAGTTCTTTTTGAAATTTGTTTGAGTATCACATTTTTTTATGTTCTCCGGAAGAGTATTGTAAAATTTTGTTATATGCCTAAAATTTCTTTGACAAATATGCAGTATGCATTACAGGAATTTTTAATAAATCTTTGTTATTGTATTCGAGTACAGCGAGTATTTTTACGTTTTGTGTAGTAGTTTATTTATGTATATAGGTGCGTGAGGATTGTTTTTGCGTATATCTGCCGAACTATGGAACTGATGATTAAATAGAAACGATAATGTAACATTTCTCTTTATATTAACTTTGTGTAATATGTAATGTGTTGTAATTGGACATGGTCCGTTAGAGTTAAATAGCCGATGGTTGGCAGGCCGCTGTTGGGGCCATCAGGTCCCGCCCAGTGACTTCTGTAAATGTATCAGCTCCAGGAGTTTCTCGAGAGGAACAGAACTTCCTAAAATGTCGCCGAGCTCCCAGGCATTCTTCTCCATGTTTTCTTTTAAATATTACTTCTCTTGGGTTTTTTAAAATGATACTGATACAAGCGATCAGCCACAGGGAAGGTGGCCGAAGTTACAAGTGGCTTTTCAAGGAATCAGCCACAGGGAAGGTGGCCGAAGTTACAAGTGGCTTTTAAAGGAATGAGGCTCCAGGCCAACCTCTTGCCTTGTGAACCCATAGCATAGTCTTAGTTTAAGGGGAATGGCTGCGCGGCCCTATCATATACAATGATACTGATACAAGCGATCAGCCACAGGGAAGGTGGCCGAAGTTACAAGTGGCTTTTCAAGGAATGAGGCTCCAGGCCAACCTCTTGCCTTGTGAACCCATAGCATAGTCTTAGTTTAAGGGGAATGGCTGCGCGGCCCTATCATATACAATGATACTGATACAAGCGATCAGCCACAGGGAAGGTGGCCGAAGTTACAAGTGGCTTTTCAAGGAATGAGGCTCCAGGCCAACCTCTTGCCTTGTGAACCCATAGAATAGTCTTAGTTTAAGGGGAATGGCTGCGCGGCCCTATCATATACAATGATACTGATACAAGCGATCAGCCACAGGGAAGGTGGCCGAAGTTACAAGTGGCTTTTCAAGGAATGAGGCTCCAGGCCAACCTCTTGCCTTGTGAACCCATAGCATAGTCTTAGTTTAAGGGGAATGGCTGCGCGGCCCTATCATATACAATGATACTGATACAAGCGATCAGCCACAGGGAAGGTGGCCGAAGTTACAAGTGGCTTTTCAAGGAATGAGGCTCCAGGCCAACCTCTTGCCTTGTGAACCCATAGCATAGTCTTAGTTTAAGGGGAATGGCTGCGCGGCCCTATCATATACAATGATACTGATACAAGCGATCAGCCACAGGGAAGGTGGCCGAAGTTACAAGTGGCTTTTCAAGGAATGAGGCTCCAGGCCAACCTCTTGCCTTGTGAACCCATAGAATAGTCTTAGTTTAAGGGGAATGGCTGCGCGGCCCTATCATATACAATGATACTGATACAAGCGATCAGCCACAGGGAAGGTGGCCGAAGTTACAAGTGGCTTTTCAAGGAATGAGGCTCCAGGCCAACCTCTTGCCTTGTGAACCCATAGCATAGTCTTAGTTTAAGGGGAATGGCTGCGCGGCCCTATCATATACAATGATACTGATACAAGCGATCAGCCACAGGGAAGGTGGCCGAAGTTACAAGTGGCTTTTCAAGGAATGAGGCTCCAGGCCAACCTCTTGCCTTGTGAACCCATAGCATAGTCTTAGTTTAAGGGGAATGGCTGCGCGGCCCTATCATATACAATGATACTGATACAAGCGATCAGCCACAGGGAAGGTGGCCGAAGTTACAAGTGGCTTTTCAAGGAATGAGGCTCCAGGCCAACCTCTTGCCTTGTGAACCCATAGCATAGTCTTAGTTTAAGGGGAATGGCTGCGCGGCCCTATCATATACAATGATACTGATACAAGCAATCAGCCACAGGGAAGGTGGCCGAAGTTACAAGTGGCTTTTCAAGGAATGAGGCTCCAGGCCAACCTCTTGCCTTGTGAACCCATAGCATAGTCTTAGTTTAAGGGGAATGGCTGCGCGGCCCTATCATATACAATGATACTGATACAAGCAATCAGCCACAGGGAAGGTGGCCGAAGTTACAAGTGGCTTTTCAAGGAATGAGCCACAGGGAAGGTGGCCGAAGTTACAAGTGGCTTTTCAAGGAATGAGGCTCCAGGCCAACCTCTTGCCTTGTGAACCCATAGCATAGTCTTAGTTTAAGGGAAATGGCTGCGCGGACCTATCATATACAACTTAAATTTGGATTTGAGACCAAAATACTTAACCAACCTGAATAATATATTTTTGAATTGAAATATATAGCAAATTTCTAGTAAAGATATGAACTACTTTATTTATTTATGTTTTAAATTATAAATTATAGGCCATTAACCATAGATAACTAAACTGTTTTCATTGTTTCATTGTAACTACACATTCGTCGAGTGGACTACGTAATAAAACACTATAAATAAATCAAAACTATTTAATTAAGATAGGAACTTGTTACATGGCACAAAAGTAAGCTTTATAATGAACAAATTTAGTACAAATTAATATCAAAATATCAGTCTACACAGTGACCACACATGTCAACATTATGTGGACCACAAATAGCCTTTCTACATCTGGTGCAACGGTGTTTGGTCATCCTCTGGGCCTTGGATGGACACAGGTAGCTAATTTTACTTAGACGGAACCGGAGCTTCTATTGTAGAAGATTCGCTAACATTAACAATAAATATAAGACTATATGAATGTACATACCTTAACAATAAAATTGTTACAACTAAACTTTGGTCGACGACGATGAGATGGTCATAGGGCACGTACTAGTATGCGTGTGGCCGCAATCGCGTCACGTGCTGTACTGTTTACTCAAATTAGGAAGGTAATGAAAGAGTCAAGGTCGGGGAGCGGGGGGAAGTAGGTGATTTCGAATTTCGCCGAGTGGCGCGTCGTCGCCTCGATGAGCGATTAGTTATAATTCAATTTTTCATCATTTCAGAGGCAACTTTGGCAATTATTTGTTAGTTAATGGTAATTATTAAAAAAAATAATTTTGCTATATTTACTATAGTAATATGTTGCAATATAAAATAAAGCATTTAAAAAAACACATTGATGGGCTTTAATTTTAAAATACTAATGACTGATTTATATTGGAACACAAATTTAATTTTCCGTGTGTAAATTAAAATTTCTTCCCAAATAATGCTTTTTTAAAATGTTTTATTTTATTTTTCATTATACATATTAACACAGAAGATAAGGCAAGATCATTTTTTTATTAGTTATAATTCTTATGTATAACACCGCTCTACATCTCCAGACCATCTAAGCTTCCCTTTCTATTAATCTTATTTGTTTGTTTAATCTTATTTGTATAATATTTTAGGTAAAAGAGCATGTGATGGACTACACATACTGCGAGTCCATCGACCACAACAACCGCACCTGTGCAGAGATCATCACGCAGAATGCCTCGCAGGAGTGCAGGTGCCAGATTCCCTTCAACCTGACGCAGGAGTTCAAGAGAGACGTGTACGTCTACTATGGACTCTCTAACTATTACCAGAATCACAGGCGATATGTCAAGTCAAGGTATGCTATATTTTAACTTGTGATTAATAAATAATGTCTAGATTCCTTTTCATTTTGTATACCTAGAGGCACTTCAATCAGGTAGAAACTTAGCTACACGTAAAACTGAATATCTTTTTGGAAGTCTGATCAAACACTTTCGTGAAATCTGTACAACTTTTTCTGTCTGTAGTTTCTAGATCAATGCGTATAGTTTCAGCCCACAATGTTGTTTCCATCATGAGCCACGGATAGATTTGAATATGCTTTAACTGGAAAAGATAAGACATTATAGTGTTTAATAAGAAAAAAGAGTGTTAAAAATACCCCACAAACCAGCCAAGTTTCCAATAGGGAAGTTGAGTGAAAAATATTATGACTTTTAAAAAATATGGTCATGTAGATCAACCAGTACTGATTATATATATATTGAAATTCATAAAAATCCCGTAAATATTAATAGAGACGATGGAGCTAAGCTCAGTAGTTCTTGGTATCCGGTAATTGATTGCTACACCAGAACTAAAAGATTACGCATCTGCCCTGATGATGGACACTGCAATGCTTTCCGAAACGTTGGCCAAAGAAGGAGGTAGCGCAACACGGCATAATACCCCAAAAACAAATCACTAGAATACAAAGTAAATTGATCATTTTATGAACAAAAACATGATTTATGAAGATATTACAAGAATACTAATAATTAGCTGCCACCTCGAAATAAGCGGAAAAACAATCTCATAATGCGCATGCGTGTAGTATTTGCTAGATGCAAAATGCAGTGTTCCCGGATTTAAAAAACAAAAGTTTTTTTTTTATTAGTACCAACCTTAATCTAAACTTTTACATTCTTTATACAATATGTAGAAAAAAAATCCTTTAACGGCTGTGAAGTGATTTTTTTTTAGTAAAGTTTTTAATGTACAGATATTTGCACAACGGTGACCAATTGGTGAACTTAACGACATTGATCCACATAATATTAATTTATTTGTTGATTTTTTCCAGGGATGACAGTCAGTTGCTGGGACAGTTGTCGCTGACCCCTTCCTCAGACTGCGAGCCATTCGCCTACTCGGAGCCTGATGCCAACGGAAACAAGAAGCCCATTGCGCCCTGTGGAGCTATCGCCAACTCCATGTTTAACGGTTGGTAGCATCGATCTGATTTCTGTCACCAGTTTTCATTCTGTTAACGTCCCAAAACCATAAAATATGTATACGTACACAGAGTGACCACAGACCTGGAAATTCGGGAATCATCGGAGAATGTTGGGAAATTTATAAATATTTTCGTAATATAAGGTTTTTTTTCGAATTACGGAATTTAAAAAAAAAAACATTCGAATTTGAAGAAAATTCAAATTCTTTTTTTATTTTATTTTTATTTTTATAGTGAATACCTCACAATAGTCCCAACTGCTCCCGTCTGGAGCCAGTGAGACTATGGCATCCCCAATTGGGGGATGTTGTGAGGCTGAAGGTAAGTGGGGAAGGGAAAGAGGAAGGTGGGGAAGTACCTGGCTATTCAGATCTAGTCACTAAACACGGCTAAAGCCATTTGGAGCAACGTTTCAATTCTGAATGGTGGTCTTACACCAGGGCGATACTGGTAGTATCTTCCACTCTGGAACGTGCCGCAAATATACTATATATTATTTTAATTAATTAATTGTGAAATAACACAAATTAATCAAATAAAATTTATTTGCGCACGCCGGGTTCGAACCCGCGACCTTCGGAATGGCAGTCCAATGCGTTACCACTGGACTATGCCGGCCGTCAAATTGAAATTCAGGTAGGTATTCGCAGTAAATTCGTAATAAGGCCACTTATCCTCACGTCAATCGAATTTTTGGGGCTGATTACTGTCTGGGCTCGGCCTGAATTCAGACATTCCAAGTAAATTGATAAAAATACTACGTATTTCCGTCCAAATCAATTTCACGGGTGATCAGCGTCGCGACCGCAGAGTCAAATAGAGATATTAAAAGTAATTTTATAAAACAAACACAACCTATTTCTATGTAAATAGAAATTTCTTAGCCAATTACCGTGGTGGTCGGCCCTTCAAATTCAGATATTCAAAGTAAATTTAGAAAATAAATACAACATAATATTTCCATGTAAATCAAAATTTTGCAGCTGGCCTGTCATTTGAATTTACGAAATAAAAATAAGAATTGTGATGATTTATAACCTCGTAATGGATATTTTTTACTGTCTTCGTAAAACTACAGCGTGCCAGATTTAGATTTATTAAATAATATGGTGTATTTGTGCACAAATTGATTACTTTCATATTACACAGACAAATTTTCATGCGCAGACAGAAATAAAATTCGAATAAGGAATTTAACAGATAATTTTTTTTTTGTGAATTTTTTTATTCTGAAGACTTTAATTTGGCAAAAAAAAACCGTGCGACCCATGATCTAGACGAGCGCGAACAAGTATCAAGCAATAGTTGAACACTAATGAAAATGTCTGAATATATTATTATAGTTACAAGTGATTTCATACACTTTACTTTGTCCTTTTGTCGGCTTAATTATTTATTTGCTAGTTGGGAATGTGTGTTTGGGCGAAGCTGGTTTATCTTGCATTATATTTCATGCTTCCTAATGTGATGTGGTATTATTTGCAGATGAGCTGGCCATCTTCTCCAATGTGACGGGACAGCCGGTGCCACTCCTCAACACCGGCATTGCCTGGCCTTCAGACAAACACATCAAGTTTAGGAACCCAACCGGCTTTTCGTCTTTGGCAAAAGGTATGCTGCATTATTATAGTATAGAAAACTGCAACTGTTTTTCAAAAATGTGTTTTAATCAACTGACAAAATTAAATCATTGCCGTTTTGATTTTGAAATGAAAGGTTATAATGGCTGCAACTATTGGTTTATTTATTTATTTATTTATTTGTTAAGACATACACAGTACAATTAGATACAATTAGATATTTTTAGTTATTACATAGTTGTAGTACCTATTACGTATGTCCATAAAATATCATTATGTAATTTCGCCTGAGATTGTTATAAAAGGAAGGAAGTGTGTGGATAAAAATAAAAATAATAAATAATAAATGAATTGAAAACAAGAATTATAATAAGCTCACGAATTGTAATTGACTGTTAATAAATAGGAGTTTTGAAAAATGATGTGAAAATATTTTTGAAATATGTCATGCTAAGAAATTTAATAAGTTAGTTTTGTATGTTAGAAAGGAATCATGAAAGATGTCTAAATGTAGTAATTTTTCGTAATGGGTGTATGTTGTGATTGCGCGAGTAATAACTGAATTGTTTGCTGCATTGGTATTGTTGGCTTCAATATGAAATAGTGTAGTGTGCCTGGTACGCCTCGTTGGAACATTTAAACCAATTACGGATAGCAATTCGGGACAATCTATTTTATTATTTAGCAGATTATGTAGAAACAACAGGTCTGACAATGTGCGTCTTTTTTGTAAAGTTAACATATTATTTGTAGTATTGTTGTATTTCTTGAGTAAATGTTTCGAAAATTTATTCTGTATACTTTCTACTAAATCTATGTATACCTTATATTGAGGATTCCATATTGTGGAAGCATACTCCAGTGGACTTCTGACCAATGAACAAAACAACATTTTCAGAGTTTTAGCACTTTTGAAAACTTTGCATATTCTTAATAAGAAACCTAGCATTCTGTAGGATTTTGAAATAATGTGTTCAATGTGCTTGTCAAAAATTAATTTGCTATCTAAGTAAACACCTAGATCTTTACACGTAGACATAGGTTGTAAAGGTTTGTTATTCAAGTTGTATGGATAGATGATTTTGTTTTTATTTCTAGTAAATGTAATCGAGTGACACTTAGATATGTTTAAGGACAATAAATTTGATTCACAGTATATGCACAAATTATCAAGATCGCTTTGCAATTCCATACAATCGGATAAACACTTTAATAGTGACCATATTATCACTGCAAATTATTTGTCCCCCACTTTTGCATTTAACTTATAATTATAAACGAATGGATAAAGTTGTATTATATCACCATGTTTATGTGATAAAATTTTAATGTTATCTATGTGTATGTGTTTTAACTTATTTCATCATTTCCAGCATTTCAAAACTTCAGCAAACCAAACTTGTGGAAAAAGGAAATATGGCAGTTAGATGAAAGTCAGCCAGAAAACAATGGATTCCAGGTATGCTCTCAAAATGCTCCCAAAATAAATGTTTTTTTTTCCTAAATAAACCAATTCATTTCTTTTTCGCCAGGTCAAAAAATAGAATAAAACTCCCTAACAGAGGTATAAAATAATCTCCAAAAAGGGCAAAACTATCCCTAAATTTTAGGCATTCACGTTATTGTTCAACTATCTGACGTGTACCCGGCGTTGTTTGTATTATATATATATATAAATATTCTGGAAGAAGTTCTGGAGAATTCTCTAAATGATAGTAAAACCCAAAAAAAAATCAAAATCCGTTTCGTAGTTTACAAGAACTAAGCGCACAAACAGATAGAAGCGGGAAAGTGATTTTATTTTAGTATTAGCTGACGTGCATCCGGCGTTGCTGGCAGTTATCTTTAGACATATATCATCGCTGACTTTTCTATAGACCTTTTTAAGATACATAATTCTGTATATCTTAACATTATTTTGATGTTTCTCATAAGGTTCAGCCAGCGTTAGCAATGTAAGCGCCCGAAAATATTTTTTTACGACTTGATTACAAAACATCGACTTTTCTCTACTTTCTATAAATATAATATGCATGTTTTATATACATAAATTATTCGGAAGAAATTCTCTAAATGATAGTGAAAATTCTATCAACATCAGTTGCGTAGTTTCAAAGAACTGAGCACACAAACAGAGAGACGCGGATAGCTACTTTATTTTATACTATGTATTTAGAGATATGCTAATAATTCAGAATTTTGTGTAAAACGCTTTATATTTTTCAATTTACGGAGTCTTTACCCATACTCTATCTGCTGGAACTGTTTCTTCTAAATCTAGGAAGAAATCCCTAGCAATGGCAACACTAATCCTTCTGCTCCCATTCTGCCCAAGGACATTCACAGAGAAAATATTGCAACGAAATTGGGGTACCTAACCCCTAGTACCTACTAGAAGTAGTTATTTTTTTTTTTTTTTTTTTATTTATCAACTTTCAAAAATATATTTTTTACAATTAAGTCCCGTTAAACTGATTGATATCAGTTTGTCAACGGGTTCTTTTAACAATTACTTCTTAAATACATATACAATTTTAACAAGTACATAAAATATACACATAATTACATTAATACAAAAAAATTCTTTCACATAACCATTTTTTTAACATACATTTCCTTCTGTGAGTCAATTCACAGCTTTTTATTGAGTTTGGTAACATGTTGTAAATTATTGGAACGAGGTATTCTAGAGTTCTTTGACCATATTTATTCAGGTATCTGGGAACTACAAGTCCATCGTTTGCAATTAGTCTTGTATTATGAACATGTGTCACTATTTTATTATGTTCAGATTGAGATGTATGCTGACTCGCAATTTTAAGCCACAATAAAGCACGAACAGATAATACATTTACAGAGTTGTATAGTAATGACTTTGGTACGTCATTTCTTTGTTCGTATTTAGTTCTGTTTAATAATAATTTTACCAAAGAATATTGTACATTTTGGACTGAAAGAAGATTTGTTTTTGTTGAATGTCCCCATGAAGTTATTCCGTATCTTATTAGGGATTCCGCCAATGATAGGTATACTATTTTAAGGGTATTTGGTGGAACAAAAAACTTTAATCTATAAAGTTTGCTCACTATAGCTCTAAGCCGTGTGCACACTTTTTGTATATGTATATCCCATTTAAAATAACAATCAATTGTTAAGCCTAGATATACGTATTTTGAAACAAGTTCAATATTTTTGCATGAGCATGGTTGTATTACAAAGTTATGAATGCAATTAAAGTCATGAGAAATAATTTTAGGAAT
This sequence comes from Hesperophylax consimilis, assembly GCF_061612785.1. Taxonomy (NCBI): domain Eukaryota; kingdom Metazoa; phylum Arthropoda; class Insecta; order Trichoptera; family Limnephilidae; genus Hesperophylax; species Hesperophylax consimilis. Next base: position 2,489,139 of record NC_142857.1, read on the forward strand.
TATGGTGATGTTATTATGAGGAGATCTGATGTGCATAAGCTTCGTTTTTTTAGCATTGATTATTAAACCTACATCATGTGACCATTTTTGAAGAGTGACAAAGTCAATTTGAAGTAAATTACTCGCTATTAATAAATCCTCATGTGAAATAACTAATGCAGTGTCGTCAGCATAAACGTAATGTTTTACATGAGAAAAAATAAATTTCATTGCAGTAACATATATTATATACAAGGTAGGGCCTAGTATGGACCCTTGTGGTACGCCTGCGAAAACAATATTTTTTTTGCTAAAATGATCAAAAATTTTTACACAAATCTTTCTATTTTGAAAGTAGTTAACAAATAATTTATGTAGATTTCCTGTAATTCCAATGTTTTCTAGAGTTTTAAGTAATTTACTATGATCAATCGTATCAAAAGCCTTTGAATTATCAATAAATAATACGAGTACATGTTTTCTTTTGTTAAGATCATTATTAATTTTATTTGAAAATTCTTGAAGTAGTAGATCTGTGCTTTTATTTTTTTGGAAACCATATTGATGGGTATCAATAATAGAAAATTTTTCAAGGTACTTTATTAGTTTTACAGATATATATTTTTCTAGGATCTTTTCAATTGCAGGTAAAATACTGATCGGTCTATAGTTTTCAATTTCACTGTGTTTACCACCTTTGTAGATAGGTCGGATTATGCTACATTTAAGATCTTCAGGTATAATTGCCTCCGATAAAATCATATTAATTAATAGAGTTAAAATAGGTCCTAAGATATTAAAGTGTTTTTTAATGTCAGACATTCTAATTTTATCTATCCCCGGCGATTGACTATTTTTTAAACTTCTGACTACTTTTTCAATATCACAAAGTTTTGCTTGTGTTAAGAGCATGCTGTGTGGAAGTCTATGTGTTTGAATATGAAAAGCTTTTTTGTCACATCTATGTAATAGTTGCTTAACATTGTCAGAAAAAAAGTTTATTTGTTAGATGTTTGCTCAGTCGTTTGTTCTTTTTTTAAAAAATAGTTTGATATTACTTGGTCGCAATTACTTTTGCTCTTCCTCCCTAACAATCTGTTTATTTCGTCCCACGTTTTTTTAGAGTCGGCAAAGTAATTTTTAAATTTTGAGTTGAAGAATTTTAATTTGCATGTACTGATTAATTTTGTAACTTTGTTTCGATTACATTTGTACTCTCTTTCATAAAATTTATTTGTAGGATTATTTTTCCATCTTTTGTAAAGTGTATCTTTTAATTTGATTTTTGATAATAAATCTTCATTTATCCATTCATTTATGGCATTAGGTCTGATTTGAGGTTTATAAGACTTTACTACAGTACTTTTTTCATAGATTTCATTAAATTTATTTTTAATTTTATTATACAGAGTAACGCAATCCACTTCTTTCAAAAGAATATTCCAACTATATTTTTTTATTTCTTTATCAACACGTTTTTGAGACAGAATTGTGATTTTTTCATTTTGTTCAATATTTTTGACGTCATGGTATTGTAAATTTAGTCCCGTCATAAAATGATCAGCAATTCTCGAATCAATTACACACGCGGACAAGTTACATTTATTAGATCTAACATATATGTGGTCAATACAGGATTTGGTTATTTGACCAGCAACGATTGCTTCTCTGGTCGTATCATTAATACATTTTGTCAAGTAATTACTGGTAAGTATATTTTCATAAGCTATTATATTTGAATCACTTTGATTTAGTATGTTAAGATTAATATCCCCAAAAAATATTATGTTATCATTAAAGTTTACATTATTGCAAAAAAAACAAGAAATTTCATTTAAGAATCCCTTTTTATTGAGGTTAGGTGGTCTATAAATTGCTAAAATATAAAAATTACATTTATTAGGTAATGTCAATATTCCAAATACATTTTCAAAGTGAATGGTTTCAACTATTTTTTGTTTAAAATTTAAATGTTCCCTTATATACAGCAATATTCCACCTCCTTGTTTATGTTTTCTGCAATAATAATACGATTTATATCCTGGAATATCATATAATTTAATAAGTTCCTCGTTAATTGCAGTTTCGCAAAGCATAATTACATCTATGTCTTTCAAACAGTTTTTCAAATAGGCATGAAGAATATCCCAATACTTGTTTAGTGATCTTATATTTATTTGGACACAGGTTAGGTTAGTATTGCTTTTATTAATATTTTGTGCGTGAATCCAACATTCTAAATTGCTTACTCGGGTAAATTCTACATCAGTATCATTTTCAATATAGTTGAAAGCCATTTAAAAATATAATATAATATTATACTCGTAACATTCAGTATAATGGTTGGAAGTTGAAATATAGCATCTATTAATAATGTACAAAATAATAATGATGTACAAAATATACTTGAATATTGTAGGCTTGTAAAAAATCAATTGAAAAATAGATTTTAATTTTGTGCATCTTATAAAGAAAAATATCGAACTGTTTGTAATAATAGTATTATCCTCGTATATTTTAATATTATGGTTGTTGGGTTTAGTATTATTTGATACTATTTCCCGAGAAGCTATGTACAACCTAGTATTGAGTAATACAAAACAAACTTGAATAATATCGGCGTGTAAGTAGAATATATAAAAAGAGAAATGTTTCAATAATAATACGAGAGAATACTGCTGTAGAGTTATGTGCAAAATACTACTATAGAGTACAAAATAAACTTCAAGAATATGGATTTGTAAAACGTAGTTAGAAATGTCAATTTTATGACATCCTGATGAAGAAAACATTAAAACATTACGATTTTTAATAATCGATTTTTTGGTGTGCAATTTCAAGCATTTTTTTATAAAACTTACAATTAATCTTGTCATTTGCTCGGTGATTTGATGGAAATGTCAGTTTATTTTTTAGGTTATGTTGTTCACAGTTCAGACATTTGGGTGCTTGGCTTATATTAATACAAGTCGTATGTGTGTGAGGGCCTCCACAATAGCTGCAGCTAGCTGCGTCCTTTTCTTTCCCAAGGCATCTACTTGATGTGTGTCCAAAGCGTAAGCAATGGAAACATTGTACCAGCGGGTTTGCATCTTCGGCGTAAATTCTTTGATATCCGATATTTATTTTTTCTTTTTGTATTATAGTTCTTCGGATGTCCTTGTCTACCTCTACAATGAAGTTCATCGTGTCGTTGTATTTATTTTTAACAACCTTTTTCACATTTATTAATGATTTGATATCTGTAGTGTGTGTAAAAACTTTAAGATATTCGTTTTGTTCAAATAGGTCATCAGTAAAATCTTCAGTGTTGTAGTCATTGAAGATGCCTTTGAATATAAGTGTAGGTTTTTTTTTCATAAGTTCTTTTGCTTCTACATCCTGTAATTCTTTGGAAATTTCTTTTTGCAGCATCAGTGCGTCCTCTTTTTTAAAGCATTTTATGATTAATCTGTTTTGAGAAATTTTTTTAATGCTGTCAATATTAATCCTTAATTTTCCGTTTTTAATTTTTTCTTGGATTCGTTTTTGGAGTTTTTCATTTGTTTCTTTATTATTTTGATTAGGGGTAATCATTAGGGAAAATTCGTTTTTTCGATTTAAGTATCGTTTTTTATCTACTGATTGGTCATACGACTCAAGTTTGACATTGTTTTCAGTCATTTCAATGGCGACGTGACCCATCAGTGCCAATATTGTATTCACTTTTAATGTAATTAAGTTTTGTTGATCCTTGGTAAATTTTTTTGTTGGATCTTGTACTGCCTCCAACAGGTCTTGAATTGCCGTCTTGCATGATTCCATAAATTGGTGGTTATTTGTGTGCGTCATGTTTACCCCAATTTACACTGTGTTGTTTATTTCGTTGAGTTGTGTGTTATTGTCACAATCACTGGTTGAGCTCTAATGGACTCCAATAGAACACAGTTAAATTTACAAAATGCACCGTGATAAAGCACTTGAATGACAGTATGTTTAGCCACCTTTTTAAGGAAAACTTTTTTAATCAGTAAGTTCACTCACTTGAATATAAATCTTCAGATTATTCACTGTTTTTAAGCGGTTTTAGTGAGAGCAAAAATATCGCGTCTACTCGCTGTTACGTACTTGGTTGAACTTCTTTGAAGATTCTTCTTTGAAGATTCTTTGACACATTGATTATTGGAGGGAAAACACAGTTTGGGGGGGAACGACATGGACTTTTATCACATAACCTTGATAATATTGTGGTGTTTTTGTTGGCAGAATGAAGACCTGATAGTCTGGATGCGAACAGCCGCCCTGCCCACCTTCAGGAAGCTGTACCGCAGGGTTGATCACAGCAAGTCTATGTTCACCGCTGGACTAATCAAAGGAGAATACACACTCCTGGTTAACTACAGTAAGTTTTACTACTGACTGTTTTCAACTCCATTCAAAGAAGCAAAGCTAGCAGTCCACAGTGGAGTGCTGATACCAACCCTGATCTGTGGCAGTGAGGCATGTAATTGTCAGATGAACATAGACTGAATGCTGTAGAAAGGAGATCTCTGTGTATGTGTGGTAAAAATTTGTATGACCGTATGAAAAATGTGGAGATTCGCAAAGAATGCAAGGGTGGTGTAAGCTTGGTGAGTAAGTTTAAGAAAGGTGCGCTTAGATTGTTTGGGCATGTAGAGCGGATGCACAAAAAAAGTGTAAGGAGAATATATCATGCCGAAGTTAATGGTAGAACAAGTCGGGAATGCCCGAGGAAGCATGCATCAAATTCTTGAGTCAGGTCATTTATTTATTTATTGGTAAAGGTAAGAGACAAACAGCTTATACATAAAATATAAATATATACATGTTAAATACAGTCAAGCCAAAAAAGTCTCCTATATTAAAATTGATTGGAGATGGAGTTTTATTGCATAAAAAAAAAATATGTATATTTTAGGTGAGGAGGGGAGGAATAGGAATTTAGGATGAGGATAGGTCATGCCAAGATCCAGAGTAATAGAAGAGTATGTATGATACAATGTATGAATGTGAATGAAGCAAGGAGTGTGGGCCGAGACTGAGTTGTGTGGCAGTTTATCCTCTCTGCTTACCCCTGCAGAAACGGCGTGAAGCTTTGTTAGTCACATAGTTATGTGATTTTGTTCTTACACAAGTGATGTGTATTTGTTCACCTTGAAACAGGTCGGCTAATGGACCAATTCCACAGAAAGTGTGTGATAATTATGATAAATAAGTAACAATATTTCAAAAATTTTTCCTCGATAAGAATTGCATCTCGCATTATTGTGAAACATTAGTGACATCCTTTGACATTCAATAGAAGCTTAATCAAATTAGCGACTAAATGTATTAGGCGATTGCGCGGGAAGTTATAAATAAATTTATTGTAATTCATAAAAATTACCTACCTCGGACAACTAACCTATTTATAAATAACCTAACCTAACTTTTTGATGTTTTCTTCCAGCCTACAGCGTGACGGCATTTGACGGCACCAAGTCCATGATAATTTCCACCACCTCGCTGCTCGGGGGCAAGAACCCCTTTCTCGGAGTGGCCTACATCGTGGTGGGTTGCATCTGCCTGGTGCTGGGCATCGCTTTGCTCATCATCCATGTCAAGTGCAGTAAAAGGTATGCCTTATAATGCTATTTTTTCACTGTACAAATGTGCCACCTTTTAAAGATACAACAGTTTTTGCACTTGATATGTATTCCCGTAGAATCAGTATGTGTTTGGCTGTCCTCGCCTTTGTAACTTGATATTACCATCCATTATGGTCCGCCCATTCCGCTATATCTATTATAGTGTCTTAAAAATCTTCATCTACGCTGTCTATATTAATTTGATATTAAAAATAATAATAAAATTGGCAAAATGCAATATGAAAAATAGTGCATGAACCCAATGACTGCAACATTTTGCTGTCACTTTTTTACTCTGTTGACACTTTTTATAACTAGTCCTTTGCTGAGCCGAGGTTAGCCAATTATTTCATTCCTCTAGATCGGTAGTTTCCTACTAGGGGTATGTGTACTCACTGTACGGACATTATGCGGTGCGAACTGTATGTTTGGTCTGGACATTTTGGGTACGCGAGTTTGGGCTCTTTCTCAAAGGGGTACTCAGGGGAAAAACTAATTGGCAACCACTGCTCTAGATTGATCGATCCTTGATTGTTACTTGATCGAGAGTTACGTTGGGAAGAGCGCAATTGTGCATTGGAGCTGTCTTGATCCAAATTTCGGTAGATTGGGAACAATGGCTGTTAGTTTCACCTCAAATTCTAGAATAACTGGGCTACGTTATGTTATTATTTCACAGGGTAATTACTACAACTAGGTAACTCTGAAATCGTAAACCATACCTTTATTTCCTCGCCCTTATATTTATTTTTTGTTTTATGTGATTACCACAAGTCCTAGCTGCTCCCAACTGTCTGGCACCCAATTGGGGTATGTTGTGAGGCTGGAGGTAGCAGGGAGGGGAAGGAGATGGGGAAGAGGAAGGTGGCGGAGTACCTGGCTATTGAGATCTGGTCATCAAACAATTCAACGAAGCCAGCCATTTCAAGGAACGATTCATTTCTGAATGGTGGTCTTACACCAGGGTGGTACTGAGAGTATTTTCCACTCTGGAACGTGCCACAAGTTCACTATAATTATTTAAGATGAATAAATTGTGAAATAACACAAATTCATAAAATATTATTTACTTGCGCACGCCGGGATTTGAACCCGCGACCTTCGAATTGCTAATCTAGAGCCTAACCCCTCGACCACGGAGGACATCAGCATAAAATATGTGTTGTGGCAAACATGGGTAAGGAAATTAAGGTATGGTTTTGTGTGTAACTCAAAAAGCTGATAAAAGTTGTGGTACATAATTACCCCACGATTTGATTGTTAACTTATGTTATTTGTCATATTTTTTTTTTAGCACAACGGAGATGATAAATGTGAATCCAAGAACTCCATACTCGTAAAGTACTGGTCCCCTTCCTTCCCGGTGCTGCCTATTGGTACTGATATACTGAGCTTTATTCAAAGAATTGTTTGGTTTTTGCAAACTTAAAGGTTGCATATCATACACATTACTAATATGAATCTTAACCTTAACAATGCAATCTGTCCCATCATGCGTCACGTTTTGACCCGATGTATGTATTTTTGAGAAACTTCATGGATCACATATGCGACGGGAGAGCCGCTGATGGATCACATATGCGACAACCACATAGATCGGGTTAAATTGATCAAAAAAATTGTCAAAGTCAAATCTCAATTTGGATTTTTACAAAACCCTTTGATACGTGAACAAGAAATATCTGTTCAGTTTTTAAGGTTAAACGCAACGCTCGTTGTATTCTACGTGTTCACAGATGGCGTCAATTAATTAATTTTGTTTAAATACGCTTTTAAAAGGTATTGCTTTACAATATTAAGACAAATCATTTGTTTGCGCCCGTATATACGCAATATGAATATGAATCAATAGTTTTGTTCGTTTAAAGACTTAATTCTTTCGAGAAAGGCACACAAATACAATATTTTACCGATGATTCAATCCAATATTGTATTTGTATGCCTTTCTCGATAGAATTGAGTTTTTATATGGACAAAACTATTTATTCATATTCATATTGCGTATATGAGGGCGCAAACAAATAATTTGTCTTAATACTGTAAAGCAATACTTTGCAAAAGCGTATTTAAACAAAATTAATTAATTAACGCCATCTGTGAACACGTAGAATACAACGAGCGTTGCGTTTAACCTTAATAGCATATTCATTTTAGCGTACATTGTACCTAAAAAAAATAATTATTTTAATTTATCGGTAAGCTAAATATGATTTTTAAAAGAGAGTTTGCAAAAATTAACCAAACATTGTGGAAAAAAAAAAACTGATTTTTATCATAATTTTTCTACACATTAAAATAAATGAATCTTTAGAAAATGTGTGGTTCATTGATTCTATTCTATTGATGACAATTTCATAATGCTTAGTTTTACCACATATACGTATACATTACGTATACATTTGCGAACTGAAACGTTAACCATACCACGAATTAGGGGAAAGGAACGAATCCACTGCAAGCGGCGTTTGGCGACATTTGTGGTGGCTTCGTTTCTTTCCCATAAGTTGAGGTTCAGTTCGGCAATTCGGCTCGCGGATGTATATGAGGTGGGGCAAAATTCAACACCCTATCGGAAGATGTTCTCATTTTTGCAAATGGCGTCTTATGTCATCACGTCTTTAAAATTTGTGTAATAAACAAAAGCAGAATATATGTTGACAAACCACAGATTGCTATATAATCCTCAAGAACGAGGAATAATTTTGTTATAATAATTATTTTTATTTTGCAAACAAAGTTGCTGCCTTAGGAAACGAGTGAGGACTTTTGCACCACCTTGTATTATTTATTTTTAAAACTGAATCATATTATAATTTAGCTAATATGTATAAATAATTAGTTCTTAATTTGTTATAATGTATTGATGATCAAATTGATTTGTTGTTATTATAAATTCATACAAGATGGATTTCCCAAATTTCCAATGCTGCAATGCAATAAATAATTGACTACTCATTAATTAAATCCCCCAATAAACAAGACAAATTGTTACGATAAATTGAGCACAAATTATTCAGATGTCCATAAATTTTATTCTAGACCTTGTGTCAAAAGATTTGAAGTCAAGAATTACCAATAATATTTACGATCTCGTAAAGAAATATGCTTTCAAAATTGAAAGGACATTTTGTCGTCTGTAAAGTCTGCAAGTTGATTTTTTTTCAATCATTTCATAATTTAATCTCCGCGCACATTTAACAACAATGGTACTTGTCATTGGGATTTGTGCTGTGATTTCATATTGATGTTTATTTTTTTTTTACATCTTCGGTCCAGAATTTCGTTGAAATACTCTGTGACACGGCAGAGCTCTATTCTTTCCCTTATCAGTAATAAAATATAATATTTCAAATTATTTGACACCTTTGAGGCCTTTATGCGTATAAACTAAGTTAAATCCAAACATTTTTATTAATAAAGCTTCCTGTGGACACAACTATATGCATTTCCCACTAACATATGTTCCTGCATTCCCTCACCGAACCCGTTACCCAATTACTTGTCCTTGTCTGACAGTTTGGAATACCTACATGAGTGATAATTGAAGCATTTTATTGATACTTTATCACTCTAATAAGAAAACCTGATTCGATTTCGAAAATCGATTCGCAAGTGCTTCAGAAGATAAGGGGTAAGTCAGACTCCTTTCCCAATTCTAAATAACTAATAGATAAATAGCTATCCCAAATGGTTGTGTCAATTTAAAAGATTAAACAATGTTGATTTCAGTCCACCACAAACTGATTCGCAAAAAATTTGCAAACACTTCCTGTTGTGTTTATTTTGTTATCAGTTTTATTATTTTCATGGCGCTGACAAAAAAATCAGTTATATTTATATACCTACTAATTTTACCTCCACAAAAACATGGTAACAAATAATATTATGTATAACATTTTCACAAAAAAAAATTTTTAATGAATTTTTCAAAAATTTCATTTTTGTTCTACTAATAGCACAGTAGTATATTTTTGCTTTGCATAGTTGGCACTAAAATAATTAATATGTACTATGAAGTTCAATTACTTGTTTAGCTGGTCATTTCAAAAGTAACATTTATTTATAATAAAGCCTTTGTTGCATAAAAATATTGGTATTCACAGATTCATTTAAAATTTTTTTAATTTTTAATTTTATGTAACGTTATAAATATAAATTTATTTTAACAATGGTATTTAGTTGAATAATATTTTTTGAATGTACTTTTTATACTAAATGATAATCTTCATAAAAATGTTTGTTTTTATGATTTATTGAAGATATTATGCAATTTTTTTATTAAGGTGACTTGTGATTGATTCAATGGAAAATTAATATGTCTCAACCTCTGAATAGATAAGTCTATAGAAGTGTGTTGTGGGCGTATCCATGTGCCTAAAGTAAACTATTTTTTTTCTTATTTCTGTTGAAATTGATGAAACATTTTTAAATATCAACAAAACATTATCAGGTAAGAATAAATAATGCTCTCACAGACAGAAACGGTGAATAACTTCATATATCTAGGCTGGTCTATAAGTGATGAAGGAGTCTGTAAAACAGAAGTGCAAAGAAGAATTTCTACGACAAAAGACGCCGTGTGGATTAGCAATGGGTCATGATTCCTTTTTATTAAGAGTGGCAGCCACTCGTTTCAATATTTTCGTACAGCTCCAAGAGTCGACAGTTGAACGGAAGCCGAGAGCTCAGAGTATATGATCAATGAGAACACTGTGGTCACACAATGCGACTCGCCAGATATGGTTCCACCGGTACGGCTTCCCCGGTACGGCTCCCCGATACAGCTCCCCCAATACGGCTCTTGGCCCCCAGCTCTCAGCGTATGAATCGTACGACTCTTGGTACCGGTACTCCACCTCGAACCATGAGAAAAATAAAATGCTATGTAGTTAGTAGATGTAGCTACGTATGTCCAAGTCCAGATGTCAGATTGTCTGCTAGTTGTGTGGCTCGCTCATGAATGACTAGTCGGTAGTGTGGATGTTAAAAATGATACCGAAACCAAAATAATTGTTTCCAAAAATTGTATTATGAAAACATTTATCAAATAGAAAGTATCTCACAGTCAAAAGATCGCAATTGCTTTTCACTTTTTGTTGGTCTGCGAGCAGCAAATTTGTCTCCCAAGACGGAATTAGAAGGGGTGTTTTGTTATGAAATTATTTAGTTTGATTATATTGATGGTGCCGAATTATTCTACTGAATTTGCAAGCCACGCCGTGTCTAGAGTTGATAGATCGATGGAAATGACCATTGATGATAATTGACAATCTTCACAAGTCAAATCAAATGTAAAAAATGTATGTCTTCAATAATATAACATTACTAATTTTGTTTATTTGTCTAGCCTTCTCTCTTAGCCTATTACGTCGAATAATATACTTAATGCTTATGTATGTGATATAAATGTAGTAATTATATACATATTATTTAGGTTTATTTATTGTTTAGGTTCTAAATTATTTTAACATTCTTTGGAAAACAAACCTATCTTTCGACACAACGACACAATTATTTTCGAGATACATGTTATTATAATATAAATATTGAGTTTTGAAAGAAGTACCTACTTTGCCTTCAGTATTGTGTAGTTTTTTCTGCATTTAAAATTACCTTAATTTATTAATTATTAGCATTTAGGTAAAAAAATATGTATTAAGTTCTTAGCTGTTCACATTAATTTTCATAATATTTAGTTCACATTTATATAAGTACCTAAATTTATAGATTAAGACATGATTAAATCATTCTTTTTATTAAATGTGTAGCCGCTTTGCATTTTGACAATTTAATTTTTTTTAATTTCCATAAAATATTTGCATTTTTTACTAGTTTCATAACTTTTCCCCCCTCTTTTGGTATCTTTAATCTAAATTGAAAAGGACTTATCCAGAAATTATTGAATTAAGCCAAATTAGTTCCTAATTTCCAAAAAATACTAGTATATGAATATATTTTTTCTCTTCAAACTTTGTAATAAAAAAGGTATTCTTTAACAATAATTAAGTACTTACCATTAATTTACCACCATTTTAATGATTTATATCTGTTGTTGATTAAAATGCATCTACATAACTTGTGTAGTAGATATCTATATGATATACTTCCTGAAAATATAATGTGAGATGTTATTACGTTTATATTATTAAAGAATATAAGTTTTTTTTTGTTATATTATGTATTAAATGTCTAATAAATATTTTTAAATACATAAATATTTTTTTTTAACCTTATCAAACAGAATTAGATTAGAGGGGGAATTGTAAATTTTTTTCCAAATGATTTTCCTTGTTCTTTGATGGAAGACTCAACTAGCAGAGGTGAACCAGCGATACATGCATATTTTATTAAAGCCATTCATTGGTGAACACGAATTCTTAATATGTCCCACGGAGAAGAATTCGTTTTCTATGATACGCGGTACAGGTTAGGTAGGTTTTTTAAAATAATTTATTACTTGTGTCGTGTTCAGTGGCACAGCACAGCGACTGGGCAAGTGGGCAGCTTTCTTGGGTCAGAACATTGGCCCGCTTTTTCAAAATTAAATTGAATGCTTTTGAAAACAGGTGAATTATTGTTCTTTGCCATGATTATATTGGATTAAAGTAATTTTAACCACAAGATTAACTTAAATTATCAATCGGCTGAGAGGAGTCCTTTATTGGTCAGGACGTCAGGACGAACAACTGACAGGTAAAACTAACACTAGCACAAGAGCCCTTTTCGCAAGCCAGTGGATCTATAACTATTTGGGGAATGTTGTAAGATAATGGGGAAGAGCAAAAGAGGAAAAGCAGAATACCTGACTATTAAGATCTCGTCATTAGTCAAGGCTGTTTTGCACTTGCCGGGAAATGTTCCTTCAGTTAGCGATAGTTTGAAAATAGGAAATATGGGGGGGGTGTCAATTGTTTACTACAGTAATTTATAAAGATCCCTGGAAGTTGATCATCCCCTGGTCCCTTATTGAGATCAATAGACATGAGGTATTTGAATGTGATGTCTTCGATTGAGCTAATTATGCAATTCATTGGCAATGCTTGTGTATGCAGGTTGAATATTCGAGAATACACTTCCAAAATACTCGGAAAATAAATTGGTTAGCAGTTAGCAGTTTTTTCAATCATAAGATCGGGGATGTTAGGAGATTTTCTTTGAGAATTGACATAGGACCATATTTTTTAAACATTTTGCTGTGTACCGGTTTCTAACACAGTAATGTAGGTTTTGAAAGCCGCTGGAGCGACTGTATTTTGCCTTTTGCGAAGCAAAGAAAATGATAAATGGTCGAGAGGGATTTTGATTAATTTCACCAGAAGTACGGTAAATTGACCTTACTTCGGGCACACAGATACGCCCAAAACATACTTCTATGGTTATCTCTTCAGCAGTAAGTATCTTTATTTGGAATTTTGCAGTTTTATTACAATCAGTTACTGAGGTCAGCTCTAGGCAAATAGGTTTGCCAGGGGTCAAACCAATCTCTAGGTACGCCACTGCTCTTATTGACGAAATTCTCTGACCTTCTCTCCTCTGACTTATTTAAATAACTTCTTTATCCAGAGCACTTTTATTTATACATAGTCCTAATTTATAGGTCTGTTATTGTTTTAATGGTAAACTTCTTAGCGCCGGAAAACTGGTCTACAGGGTGGTTGATTTGGCATTATTTTTTTCCAGTTTATTGTTCATTGAACTTTATAAAATGTATGCATAATATTTATTGTAATATTTCAGACGATTCTAAAATCATGATATTAATGATTTTAAAAGTTATGGAAAAATCAATTGACTCAATTTATTTTAAAGTTCTGGAAACATCAATTGACTCAATTTATTTTAAGTAAAATGCATGAATATATATAGCTCGTTTGCTGCAATAACGACACAAATCAAACAAAAAATAGCCACATCTGACTTATTTGGGCAAAACTAACCATTTCCACTTGTACTTTTACTGATATTACAACATACCCCCAAAAGTTGCCGCGAGACAGCAGTTGGCAGTAAGAAGTGTCAATATTGGTTTACAATATTATTAGAATAATTAAAAATGTTCAAACTAGTTTCCAGAAAAAATCTAATTTTTGAATTGAGTCATTATTACAGTAAACGAGCGATATATACATACTTTAAAATAAATTAAGTCGATTGATTTTTTCCGGAACTTTAAAATATATCATAATTTTAGAATAGTTTGAAATATTACAAAATGATTTCTGGACAGTTTTTTCTACATGACTGCTACTAGTGTAGTTCCGCAGCGCTGTTACGGTCTGCAGCATATAGGATAAAGTTTGCTATGATATTAGCCAACCATAGATAAGAGTGGACACCATAAGAAGTAGAATAATTTATCCTTATCTTATTTTCATATTTTTTTATTTAATTATTGAAGACAATATTTTCGATTCCTAAACTAAAATTTAAAACAGAAAAAGATACGGTCTCATCTATGACTCGAACCCAGTATCCTTGCCTTGCCGGGGCACAGCTCTACCAACTGAGCTAATGGGACCCTATCTCCTTCGGTCATAATATTTAACTGTATCGTACGTCGATTAAGAACTACCGACATTATCTTCATTTTATCACTACACATTTTTATTGGCTGCTATCTTTATCTTTAGCTTAGTTGGTAGAGCAACTCCCCCGATAGGCGAGGGTCCTGGGTTCGAGTCCTAGATGTTTTTTTTTAATTTTCTGTTTCAGATTTTCGTTTAAGAATCGCCAATATTGTCTTAAATAATAAAATATTGCAATCTGGGGTATTCCTCATTAAGTTATTCCAAAAATAAATATTTTTATGTTGTTTTGGTTAATTCGCAGAATACTTTATCCGCTGTGATCGAAATCATAGTAAATTTTAATAATACTATTTAAAATCAGCCAATGATTAGCATATCACAATATCACGAATTTTTGGAAATGGTGAGAGTATAATTTCATGTTCACACTGTATTTCGAAAAACAGGTTAAAATTATGGAACTATTAAAAATAGTTTAGTAGAGAGTTTGACGGTTTTCCAAGAATATGTAAGCTGGAATTTGAGTAAAAAATATAAGACATTAATTTATTATAATATTATGTAGGAATGCTCATTGCCCAATTCGTCATTTATATAAAAACCAAGGCAAACCACACATTATAAGAAAATTAATATTGGGCTTAGGTTGACGTTGGGGCATTTATTACAAAGTCCATCACAATTGAAGATCATTGAATCATCGATATTTTAACCGCCTCCATTAAACGCCGATTATCGGCCCGTTACAGCGTTTGATCAACTGGTGATAAGCTGTCAAGCAAAACGATCATCAAAAAGCTTGCCAGCTGATCAAATGTTGAAAGGGCCGAGAATCGGCTCGGAAAACCATCGCAAAAAGAAATAGATGAAAATAAACAATTATATAGATAATCCAGAAGTTCCAATTGTTCCTATAATAATATATATATACATACTTAACTATTGCATAATGTTATTCTATTTTCCTTATAATTAGTGTAACTCGCTTACCACGCACAAGAACCTTCATTGGTGAGATTGCGAATATAAATATAAACATATGTACTTTTATAACATCACTGTACCCACTTATAAATATATTTAAAAAAAATCTATTCGAAGCAGAGCGGTTTCCGATCTTCAGGCCATTTCCGTAACTCCCGAGTTGTAAGTATTGCGCATGCGGGGTACAACAGGCGTGTATATCTAAATAGTATAAAATAAAGTCACTATCTGCGTCTGTCTGTTTGTGCGCTTAGTTACGAGTATTCTAAACTACGCCACTCCTTCTTGGTTCCCTGCAGGCCCCACGAGGGAAGAGGTAGTTTTAGAATGGTCCAATTTTCGTCCCACGAGTATTTAGGGAAATAGAAGGTTTACTCCAGCAGAGCCTCGAGTGCTGGAGTAAGGCCTAAATACTTCGAGATGTTGACACTGTTCCCCAGGTCATTCAGCCCTGAGCAGGGTAGCTCACACCTTAGCTTGGGATGGCTATTGCAGGTTGTGTTTCCACTCCTTGAGCGATGGGTTCGTCATACTCTCTGCGCTAAGATAAAATAAGACAATATCTAACCAAATATAACGTCTTCCAAAGTTAAATATAAACAAAATCTTAACTTATGAACCCAACTATTTCTGTCACGGTTTTTTTTTGTTCGGTGTCTTTGCTGCCACTTAATCGCCCGTTATTATTTTTCCAAGGAACCGGCTGTTTTTGGAATCGGATCCTTCTGACTTTTATAAAATTCGTAAATTCGAGCTGTGCCTACTAACAAAAAATGTATCTAAAAAAATATATTACATACGTAAATTTATAATTACTAAATTTTAAAACTCCGAAACCGATTTGATTAAAAATTGCTATAGGGGAGGATAGGGCGCAGAAACTTCTATTTTTTGACAAAATACACAATTTTAATCGTCGTTATTTAATTTATCGAGTTTTGATTGACAGTATTTTTTTTACAGTTTGTTATTTAGTAGAAAATTGTTTTCATAGTTTTACGACATACATACACGAGTATTACGTAGGCATTCATAAATGGTTTTTATTTGGAATTTTTTACTTAGTAGAAAATTGTTTTCATTCGTCTAGTGAACTTTAAATGAACAAAGTTATACGACATACATGTATTACGTAGGCATTCATAGATGGTTTTTATTTGGAGTTTGTTACTTACTAGAAAATTGATTTCATTCGTCCAGTGAATTTCAAATTAACAAAGTTATACGATATACATGTATTACGTAGGCATTCATAGATGGTTTTTATTTGGAGTTTGTTACTTACTAGAAAATTGATTTCATTCGTCCAGTGAATTTCAAATTAACAAAGTTATACGATATACATGTATTACGTAGGCATTCATAGATGGTTTTTATTTGGAGTTTGTTACTTACTAGAAAATTGATTTCATTCGTCCAGTGAATTTCAAATTAACAAAGTTATACGATATACATGTATTACGTAGGCATTCATAGATGGTTTTTATTTGGAGTTTGTTACTTACTAGAAAATTGATTTCATTCGTCCAGTGAATTTCAAATTAACAAAGTTATACGATATACATGTATTACGTAGGCATTCATAGATGGTTTTTATTTGGAGTTTGTTACTTACTAGAAAATTGATTTCATTCGTCCAGTGAATTTCAAATTAACAAAGTTATACGACATACATGTATTACGCAGCCACCCATAAATGGTTTTTATTTGTATAGAAAAATGAATAGTTACCTTTGTAATAAGTAATTTTTTGCACCCATTCTTATAATTGCTATTAAGCACACAAAAAAGCAAAACTCTATTTTCAGGGAACTTTACTACTTTAGCAAAAGCCGCCTGCAGGGCATAGCGGCAAAAATACTATTATGCTCTTCATTTTCCAAACGCCCACCTATTTACCAAACACAGATTTAGTTAATTTGCTGTCAATAATAAATCAATTGATCCATGATAATTAATTATTCAAACTATTAACTTTGTTATACGCGTGACTAGATAATAATATTATGACCGAATCCTTGATATCTTCGGGATGTTGTGTGGAGGATATCGATAGCCAGATAGGTCGCTTTAGAGGTGTTTGACCCAGGCCTAGAAGACTCTGATTATAAGTTGTCTCACAACATTACATATATTTCATTATTTAGGTACCCACGAAGATAATATATATATAATTTCTATCTCAGCTCTCGCTACGTTTTACTTGTAGGTACCTACTAGGTAATGCTACATTATTATGTTATATCATGTATTCGAGTATATTAACCAGGGAGTTAATTTTGATATCGAATTCGTTAGCTGTTTTCTGCTTTCGCAATAATAAAGACCTGCGCAGAAACGCAAATAACAAAAAGTGATGTTTTTTGTGTTTTTCTTCTGTCCCACAATTACAGTAAAATAATTCTGTTTTTTTTTTAAATGTGAATTCTATATAAGATTCCCAATTGGTTATGCTTATATATTGTTGTATATTTATTTATTTTTTATTTTGGTCTTAAATTTTTATTATCGTTATTTTATTTACCAATGATTTAAAAATTACTAACCATCGAAAATATGAACATTTAAAGAATTTATAACGTAAATAAATAAATGTATCTAGCAATCTGGTCGCTAAACGCAGCAAAAAGCATTTTAAGCAAATTGAATGGTAGCCTTTCACTAGGGCGATACTGAGAGCATCTACCAATGGCGCAAGTACTTGCTACATACTATATGTTATTTTGTATTTATTTTGCGCATGCCCGGATTTGAACCCGCGACATTTGAATTCGTAGTCGAGCTTCTTAAAAACCCCGCATTCTAAATTTCTACCGAAATATAACATATTATTAGTTTTAAGCTTGTAAAAAATTATCTTATTTTTTAAGATAATCTGTGTAGGTTGAGAGTTGAGTTTCAGAAATTCTCTCGACAGAAAAAAATCGCAAAGTAAGCTAAAAAGTAAGATAAAACTTATAAAAAAACACTTCTCTTATTAAAATGTCATAGGTATGAAAAAAATCACAGTGTTTATTTAAATGCTGCTTAAGACATTTAACGAGAAATTTTTGCTCTATTTTAAATAAGAGATGCTGTATTAAATATTTGCGCTTACGAATTATAATAGTTTATTTTTTGTTAATACTAGCGCGCTACCTCTAAATTCGTATTTATATATCTTCGTTTCAAACCATTTAATTTTTCTTTTTGAACGCTTATTGCGAGGCTTTTAACCACTTGACCACATTTTTTTTACTTCCTGAACTTTCGTTGTCGCTTTGATAGATTGGCAGATGTGGTTAAAATGATCTATTTTTATTACGGTGACTAAAATTTCGATAAAACATGTATACCCAAATCCCCCCTTTTGCGTCTATAGTAAAGTTCAGAAATGCCCCGCTTCCCCACACCAAGTTAACGCTGCAGTACCTACCCGGGTAACTTTAATCAGATGTCCCGTCAGACCTGTTTGCAGGGATTCTAGCTCTGTTTGCGTAGGTAATTAAATCTGTTAACAAGACGTCCGGTAACCGATGCGAGGTTTGGTGTGGGAGGAGTAACACGATACCTACTTAACTTCAAAATACAGCCTAGCCTATTTAATAAATAGTTATTAACCGTTTTCCATTAAATCCGCAGACCGTGAGATGATTTAACCGTGCGATTTGGGTATAGCCCATCTATACCCAAATGAGAGTCCCAGTCCGAGTCCGAGTCCGAGTCCCAAATGCTACCAACTGTATGGAGCCAGCGAGACTATGCCATCCCCGATCGGGGTTTGTTGTGAGGCTGAAGGTAGTGAGGAGGGGAAGGAGATGGGGAGGAGGAAGGTGGGAAAGTACTCGGCTATTCAGATCTGGTCACCAAACACGACCAAAGCCATTTCAAGCAACGTTTCAATTCTGAATGGTGGTCTTACACCAGGGCGATACTGAGAGTATCTTCCATTCTGGAACGTGCCGCAAATATACTTTGGTATGTTCATATCATTTTAAATGAGTAAATTTAAAAATAGAAAATGTGAGCAACAAATTAAAAAAACTAACCTATTTCTTCAAAACAATAAGAAACATTTTAGATAAAGAACAACTAATTCAAATTTACTACGCACTAGCCCAATCTCAACTACAACATGGTCTTATCGGATGGGGAAGCTCATGCGATTCCACTATAAAACCAGTCCTCACAACACAAAAGGCAATTCTAAAAATTATACTCAGGTTCCCCATCAGAACTCCTACCGACTAATATGATTTAAGATTTTCACGGCCAAAAGTATTTTTGTTATTTGTTTTTGGGGTATTATGCCGTGTTGCGCTAACTCCTTCTTTAGCCAACGTTTCGGACAGCATTGCAGTGTCCATCATCAGGGCAGATGTCTTATTTGAGGTTGTGTTAAAATGTGAGCTTAAGTATGAGGTTGTGATACCGTGTTGCCAGCTCCAACCCTCTGAGCTAACATTAACGTATCATTTTTTTTTATTTAAAGTGGTTTTCTTCGTTTAGCTCTGGTGTATCCGTCAATTACCGGATACCAAGAACTATTAAGCTTAGCTCCATCGTCTCTATTGATGTTTACGGGATTTTTATGAATTTCAATGGCCTCCGTAATCAGCCGTGCTCTACAATATCACGAAAGGAGAGTTTATGGCCCTAAAAGAATTACGCGCCAATGAGGAAATCTTGGTTCTGCCAGCCGACAAAGGAAATGCCACTGTCGTGATTAATACGGCAGACTACACAAAGAAGATGGAAGACCTCTTGTGCGATTCAGGCACCTATAAGAAGATTAAAAACAACCCCACCAACAAGATTGACATAAAGACAAGGGAACTAGTGAAAGCTTCTAGCATCAGGAAAGAGGATTGGTCTAAGCTTTTTGTAAAAGCCTCTAGAACTCCTGCCCTGTATGGTCTCCCAAAAATACATAAAAAGGAAATCCCAATGAGACCAATTGTCAGCGCTATTGGCGCTCCTACATACAAACTTTCCCAATACCTCTCAAGATTACTGCAGATGCAAACTGGTAAAACTGAATCGTGGATTAAGGATTCAACAGATCTGATAAGTAAGCTCAAGAAAGTTAAGACTGAGGAAGGAGATATTCTGGTCAGCTTTGACGTCGTGTCACTTTTCACAAATGTGCCTCTAGAAGACTCCATGACAATGCTCAGGGAGATATATGAGGAAGACATTTGCAAACTTTTTGAACACTGCCTCAAAACGGGATACTTTGCATTTCAGGGTGAACTATTTGAGCAATTGGAGGGAGTTGCGATGGGCAGTCCGTTATCGCCAGTACTAGCCAACTTTTTTATGGAGAAGTTTGAAGAAGTGGCACTCGACACAGCTTCGGCTGTCCCTAAAGTATGGTGGCGCTACGTCGACGATGTCTTCGCCATTTGGCCTCATGGAACGGAGAAACTAAACGAATTCCTGGACCATCTTAATTCTCTCCACAGCAAAATTAAATTCACAATGGAACTGGAAAACGAAGATAAAATCCTGCCCTTTCTAGATGTGGAGGTGATGCGGAAACACGATGGTAGCCTAGGGCATACTGTATATAGGAAACCAACCCATACGAATCGGTACTTACACGCTGATTCGCACCACCACCCAGCGCAGAAGAGAGGACTTATCCATACATTGGTGACCCGAGCGACCAGAATATGCGAAGAACGTAAAATCGGAGCGGAACTTACGAAGCTGACCGATGCACTGGAGCGTAACGGCTACCCAGCAAGTCAGACAAGGCAAATCATAAGAGCCAAATCTGCACCAAACGAAGACAGAGTTGAACAAGAGTCGAAAGGCTGTGCCTTCCTGCCTTATGTGCACAATGTGACAGACAAAATTGCCAAGCTTTTGAGAAAGGAAAATATCAAGACTGTCTTCGGAACAACAACAAAGATACAGGACTTACTGAGGTCTGCAAAGACTAAGTTTCCTCTGGAAACAGATGGAGTGTATAAACTCAGCTGTTCCGGATGTGACAAGGTCTATGTAGGCCAGACAGAGCGGACTATCTCCAAAAGAATTTCGGAACACTTCAGAGCTTGTAAACTCGGCCACCCTGACAAATCGGCAATTGCCGAGCATTTGATTGACACCGGGCATTACTTTGGATTTGTTCCTGAAATCCTGGGGAGACCGAAAACTTATAGAGCACGGCTGATTACGGAGGCCATTGAAATTCATAAAAATCCCGTAAACATCAATAGAGACGATGGAGCTAAGCTTAATAGTTCTTGGTATCCGGTAATTGACGGATACACCAGAGCTAAACGAAGAAAACCACTTTAAATAAAAAAAATGATACGTTAATGTTAGCTCAGAGGGTTGGAGCTGGCAACACGGTATCACAACCTCATACTTAAGCTCACATTTTAACACAACCTCAAATAAGACATCTGCCCTGATGATGGACACTGCAATGCTGTCCGAAACGTTGGCTAAAGAAGGAGTTAGCGCAACACGGCATAATACCCCAAAAACAAATAACAATCCTACCGACTATGTTTTTAAAACCCTGAATGTAATGACACCAAAACAATTATACGCAAAAGATATACTAATTTACGCATTCAAAAACCAGGACAACTTTACACAGACAAACTCAGACAGACTCACAAGATCCACATTACAACATATGTTACACCAACCTACAACTAAAACAACTTTTGGACAAAGAAATATGCAGTATTATTCTATAAAATTATTTAATGTCCTCCCTTTTGAAATAAAAAAAACATTAAAAAAATAACTGACTTCAAAAGAAACATTAAGAAATGGATTATGGATAAGGGAAGGATGAATATAGATATAATTTTGCAACCCAACAAGGACTAAAGCTTGTATTGTGTTTTATTTTTCTCTAAATATTGTTTTTTTAATTTTCTATATAGTATTTTAACATATGTACTTGTAATATTTCAAACACACAACCATGTACAATGTGTCCTTAGAACGGGGTACCCCAGTTAAGGACACATTATCTTATATAAAAAAATGTTAAATAAAAAAAAAAATTGTGAAATAACACAAATTAATTTATAAAATTTACTTGAGAGCATTATCCCTCGACCACAGAGGTGTCGTACACTATAGTAAGCCCAGAACTCTTCTGAGAGACTATCTTGACTCCGTGGAGCCCCCGAGCTTGAACTGGTCACTCGCATAATAAATAAGAACAAGAAATGTCTTCTGAACGTGTTCCAAATATTTGTCTAATCGGGGCTTCAATTTCATATACAAAAAAGTGTTTACAAAATTCAAATGGGGTGTAGAACTACGATATAAGGCAAATATAAGTGAGACAGAGCGCTGGGCTAAATTGAATATTTGTTTCCATTCAATTTTGTATGGAGACACATCTATTTTACTTTATTATTCTTTGCCATTATTTGGAGTAAAGAATGACAAAATAAATTTTGGTCTCCGGTGACATTTAAGAAGTTTTTTTTTAAACCTAAACGTCAATACTTCAAACAATATCTACGGTTTTTTTCTTTGTAGGATGTTGAGTGACCAGAGACGATAAATGTAATAATTATTTGTTCTTGTTTGTTTTAATAAAAATCCAAAAAGTCTAACGAATTTGATTGTTTGTTCGAAAAATAAATATATTCATACTTTTATCGGTTTATATCCTCAGTGTTTATCGGGTAAAGCTAATTCTGTCTCATTTGCAAACTGAGTACGACAAGAAAAAGCTTTTTGTGCAATTGCAGAAGTCAGACAAGAAACTAACCTACCAATGGTGATGCCTCAGTCTAATTTACCAATGGTGATGCAACAGATTAACTTACCAATGGTGATGCCTCAGACTAATTTACCAATGGTGATGCCTCAGTCTAATTTACCAATGGTGATGCCTCAGTCTAATTTACCAATGGTGATGCCTCAGACTAATTTACCAATGGTGATGCCTCAGACTAATTTACCAATGGTGATGCCTCAGACTAATTTACCAATGGTGATGCCTCAGACTAATTTACCAATGGTGATGCCTCAGTCTAAATTACCAATGGTGATGCCTCAGTCTAATTTACCAATGGTGATGCCTCAGATTAACTTACCAATGGTTAATAGTTACTGTGTGTAGGTTTACGCAGTTTACGTGTAGCATTTTCCACACATATATTGTTATACACACGAAGAAAAACGAGTATCGCGAATCTCTTCAAAATATTGGTAATATGGTAATCCGGTTAGAGACGGGATTGCAGGCCGTTTCCTGATAAACTTTTACTATATTCCTAATATATTGGAACACGTATTTATGCACCTGCATTTGCATTGTTAATGTACAATGACGAAATGTTAAAATATTAGGAATCTCACTAACACGTGTTTCGACATTGTGATAATACATTCGCATTTTACTAACAGTTTATTAGGAAACCTATAAATTCATTCGCTAAGGGCCTGCATTCCTGTTTCTAACCGGATTACGAATAATTACGAGATTCTTAATAAAATGGCAATATTTTTCGGTAAGTTTTCTCCGTGTATTGGGTGATGAGGGACGCACTTGACTTACTTTAACCAGCGATTCCTGACATTATTTGGAATAAAATTGTAAATGCATATTTGGTCTCCGGTGACATTTTTGATGTTCACGATTATGTCTCATGTCAAAATTATACTACCTATATTTACGAATAAATAAATTTAAATTAGTTTACGAATAATTTTAAGTTTAACCCTAGTTTTAGAGTGAGACGGCAACAGATAAGCCTTTATATACAGTAGTGCGTTTTCATTTATTCTCCACCCAGATCATCGTCCGAGCTAGGCGTTAGCATAAATCGACTTCTATAGATTGATAACTTCGGGCTTTTTGTATGAAACAAATTGGACCTAAAAAAACATAGATATTCCAATATATAGACAGTAAAATTCTCATTCGGAGCCTACTTATTTTACTATATTCCAATGAAAAACTTTGAAAGTTTATTCCATGTTTTCAGAGTTTTTCGTTGGTGGATATAGTTAGGCAAACATATGACGTCACAATATTACGGTTCCAATTTTCGATCGGAGTTATACCCCCTGGGCGTTAGTTCACTGTACCTGTACACAACAGAATAGCAGAAGTGTCCTTAGTTACCCAATTAATATACAAAACACTTAAATAATGACTTTTATTACAGAAATACAAACCTATTTCATTCAGAAAGATTGGCGAGTTATTTATAGTAGAAGCCACGAAGGTAAAATTGCTAAAATGTCTTGAGGTTTCTTGTTTCGCCAATAATACTGTTTTATAATGAACGGTGTCGTGTTTCTACCTTTATTTTATCGAAGTCTGTTGTGAGAGGAAATGTCTACATTTATTTAATTTTCCAATAAGCCATTTCAACCAGTACTTTATTGGTCTGATAAACTCTTGTTTTCTAATATCTTTGGATAAACTGCTCTGAAATATATTCGATTTTTTTATAGGTGCATATATAGCATAATAGCAGAGTTATTGGATTTTGTACCATTCACATTCTAAGTAAAACAAAATCCAATAATATAACAATAACTTCTACCTCTATCTATTCCAAAGAAGCGAAGCTAGCAGTCCACAATGGTGTGCTGGTACCTACTCTGATGTATTGCAACGGGGCATGGAACTTCCAGAGGAAGGATGGAAGTAGAATGAATGATGTAGAAATGAGATCTCCGAGATGTTTTTGTAGTAAAACCATATGTGATCACTTGAGAATGTTAATATTCCCAAAATATACAAGGCTTAAGATTTCTTAAATATTTATGTTGAGGGATCAGTAGGATTTATAGGCCCTGTTAGGAGTTTTACCGAGCCGAACCCTCTGATATGAAAATATCTGGAGTCGGTGAATTTTTTCCCATTTGATCTCTGGTGAGTTGACGTGTTGTTCTTGTATTGGTTTATATTTATTTTGCTAATATAATGCACTTGCATAATGTGGATTGACTATATGATCATTTGTGGAAAAGTGTGTGGAAGGGTTTAGTTTTTCCTATGGGGAAGATTTAACCCGGACAAAAAATAATACGTAATGCTTAGGATCAATGAAGGGACTAGTTTGAGAAAGTAGAATGTATGAATAAAAAAGGAGTGTGAGAAGAATATTTTACTCGAATATGAGTGCTAGAAGAAGTCGTGGACGCTCGAGGAAGACATGACACGATTAAGTAAGTGAACCAAATACTTGAGTCAGGAAATCAGAATAACAGAAAATGTATGAAGAATGAGACGATGTATTTTTTTTTATTTTTATTTTTTATTTTTTTTTATAGTGAATACCTCACAAGAGTCCCAACTGCTCCCATCTGGAGCCAGTGAGACTATGGCATCCCCAATTGGGTGATGTTGTGAGGCTGAAGGTAAGTGGGGAAGGGAAAGAGGAAGGTGGGGAAGTACCTGGCTATTCAGATCTAGTCACTAAACACGGCTAAAGCCATTTGGAGCAACGTTTCAATTCTGAATGGTGGTCTTACACCAGGGCGATACTGGTAGTATCTTCCACTCTGGAACGTGCCGCAAATATACTATATATTATTTTAATTAATTAATTGTGAAATAACACAAATCAATCAAATAAAATTTATTTGCGCACGCCGGGTTCGAACCCGCGACCTTCGGAATGGCAGTCCAATGCGTTACCACTGGACTATGCCGGCCGTCAAGTTTGTATTAATGTTAATGAAGCAAGGAGTGTTGACTTTCCATGATATCCATAATATCTAAACATAATAAATCACTATGAAATAGTAAGACACACATTACGTTCAGTTAGAAAACATGTTGGTTAGTAATTAATTTATTGTTCTGTACAGTTCTGACAGCAAATAATTATTAACATCTAAAATATATAAAGAAACAGTATTTTAAACATCAACAAAAAGTAATTACAAAAAATTAAACAGTTTGTTATTATAACATAATAGATACATCGTTTCAGTTATTTTAACAAGATTTTACAGTTTTTTGTTGTAGGACAGATCAGATTACATAGTAATTTAAAAAAAACTCATAATATTAAAAAAAATACTATTTGTGATGTTTAAATTACGCCACAAAAGTACTAACATTATAAGTCTGTTAATTATCGGTTTAACATATTATTTTTGAACAGTTTTTTTTCACAGGTGCTTGTATAAATTTTATGAAAACAGGTTTCAGTTTTTCCTGAACTTCTATTTCTTACCCTTTTTGCCACCTTTTTCCTTCTTTTCCTTGCCTTTGCCTTTTCCCTTCTTCCCCTTGTCTTCTGGGGGAGGTTCCGGGATGGGCTCTGGTTCCGGTTCGGGTGGAGGCGGCGGAGGCTGTGGGATGTCCGCCTCATCGTACTGTGTGTTCCTGGACTCCGACTGAGGTTTGGGAGGCTTCTCTGGAGGCTTGGGCGTCACCAGCTCCAGCTCCAAGTTGGCTTTATCCGCCATCCTGCACTTCTTGTTGATTCGCAGGAGGAACACGTCTTTATTTGGGTGGATCACTTTCATGGCTTCTACTCCTTGCGGCACGTTGCTGGGGGTTATGGCCATAGTCGGTTTCCCTTCATTTGGATCTCCGCAGGCTGCGAACTTTGTCGTGAAAGCTTCCTGCGGACCTCCAGACCCTTCTCCCGGCCCGCCCTGCCTCATGCTCAGGAGTATCTCGTTTTCTCCAAACACCATTGTCCTTTCTCCCTTGCCATTTTGTCCCGTCGGTGGTAGTAGATTTGCGACTGATCCTTTAGATCCCTTGGAGCGAGGAACTCTTATTTTGATTTGGTTTCCATTGAGAGTTGCGCCTATTTCTTCAAACTCACCACTGGCCCCGCCACCACCTCCAGCCAGCATTTCTCTATTTTGCCCTAAAATACAAAAGTTAAGTTATAGAAAAACTACTAAAGTAAGAAATAAAAAGTGACACCAAGATATTTGAGAGAATTCATCATCTAATTTGAAATCTCACCGAGACATCCGCAACCATCTGATGGAGCCCGGGGAAGACTACACGTGGTCCCACCCGCACCTGCACCGCAACAACCCCCACCCCCGCCTCCTCCAAAACCTTCATTGCCGAACCCTCCACCACCCCCTTTCAGCCCTCCACAGCCCATGGGACTGTGTCCCTTGTCCGAACAACACTCCGCCCCCAAATCCCGCACCATCTTAGCTGGGTCGCAGTTGTTGCTGGCCCCTCCTCCCAGAACTCCCGCTCTCTTGAACATGTAAGACTGTGGATCGTCGCTTCCTTTGATCATGAAATTGTTTCCGGCATCGTTCATCGTGAAATCATTTAAGTTGACTTCATTCAATTTGGACAATCTAACCATCATATCCACAACGGCTATCTCTTCCCCTTCAGGGTTCTTGACCGAGTAGTATCCTTTGATAGGCCTCACGGATGTTCCAGCATTGACTTCAGCAAACTGATCACTCAAGTCTATTTTGGTGGTTCCAAGTGCTAGCTTCGAAGGTAAACAAGCGCAAGACATTTTTTGCCAGACGTCCATGTACAGGTTCATGTCATTTCCGGCATTTGCCATCTCCGCGGACATCAGGAATAGACATGTTTTGCCCTTTTCAAATTTAATAACACAAGCGCAAGAAGAGTTCTGCTGTCTGGGATCATTTGGCTGACTGAGTTCGAATGTGATCTTCTCGAGGAATTTGCAACTAATACAGGTTTCATGGTTCTCGTCAATACAGCAGATCTGCTTTTGTACCATAATTTTGTGAATGTAGATGTTCAGAACATAATTGGTACCAACAACTGGCGGCATTTTGATTTCACAGGAATTTTCACAGATACTTTGAGAACGCAAAAATTGTCATTCTAAACGGAATGACAGGGGTTCGAATAAAAGAAATATAAAAATTCAAACGTAGAACTGCAAAACTTCTAATATTTTTTTGATTGTTTACAGCTTGGCAGATAGGTAAGTTCTAAAATATATTATTTGTTGAATAAGTTCAGTTTAAAGAGAAAAAACATTATTCCTTGAGATCCTTAAATATATATAAGAAATTTTACTGTTGTGAGGCGGCTCCCTCGCGGGCCGGTAAGGAATCGACAAAAACCGAGTGCTATAAGACTGCGTTATGAAAAGTACAGTTCGCTAAAGTAAAACTGTTAGCAGCGAGAGACTTGTGAGACTTTTCTACGCTGGGTTTTCAGAACTCGTTTTTTGTCAACTCCTTACCAGCCCATGAAGGAGCTGCCTTATTCAAATTGGCAGGAAGTCACACCAGTGTTTTATTTAGATAAAGCATTTTTATTATGAAATATAAAATTTATAGACAAGTTAAAAAAAAACTGAATAAGAAGTAGGTACATGCATTAGAAATATGATTGAATGAAAACAACAAAACACTTTTATACACCATGTTCCACGCTCATATTTGGCGAAGCTTTGGAAGGAGATTATTCATGAAAATAACAAAAAAAAAACTATATATTTTTTACAAAGCAATTCTAATTACAAAAAAAGAATTAAAAATTATTGTCCAGTGTCATCGTAGCTTGCGAGTAATGCACGTATTCGGATTACTGAATGGCTACCCTCACATCCCAATGGCCATCTTCAAATCTTAAATAGAACAATGACCGAGCGCGAAGAAATAATAATAAAGGTGTGTTTACAAATGAAATAAAAATAAAATTTTTACCAAAACATTTTTATTTGGGCACTAATGAAAAAAACATGTAATTCCTACATTTTTTGCTAAGATTTTCATGAAACCCCTGAAGTTTTGCGGCATGAATGTGGAACACGTTGTAATACAATATATTTATACAATTAATCATGCTTCACACGAGCCAATTTTACAAGCACGAAAGCATAAAAGTTTCAATAGATTTTTTTCATGTTTTTACAAGCTACGGCGCTTAGCGAAACGTATAGCGTAAGGCTTTTCTTCATCATCCGTACGATTTTCCGGAGAGCTAACGCGTTGCTGGGGAGGGGCAGGAGTGGAGGCGGTGGATTCGGGTGGAGCGGGAGGAGCGGGGGCTGGTTCTGAGGTAGGAGCGGGAGCAGCGGGGGCTGGTTCTGGGATAGGACGCGGTGGTGCAGGTGCCGGTACAACAGTGGGTGAAGGCACTCGAACTGGAAGCGCCGCCAACATGCCCGACATAACAGGCACTAATACTTTAGCAGTGTGGGCAGGTTTTGCTGGTTTAACTGGTGCAGGCTCTGCCACGGTTGGAGGGATGACTGGAGCTGGCGCAATGACAGCTGGCTCAATGACAGCTGGCGCCAAAGCTGGCTTAATAACAGCTCCAAGAACTGGTCTGGGATAGTCAAAGAACGACGGTTTGAGATTCTCGGGCTCTTTTATTTTAGGTACCTTAATGCTGATTTGATTTCCCACAACATTCAAATCTATTTCATTGAAGTTCGCGTCGTAAGTCTTTTTGGGCACTGAAATTAAAAAAACACATACATAATAGAAAAGAAAAAACCATCAATCGTGATAATCAATGTAAAATTTGGAAACGAGGTAAACAATATCCCTCATGAAAAGAGAGGAAGTTATAGAAAGGAAATAGGATGGATAGGAATCTAGGGGTCAGTGTGTCCAGGAGTAACGACTTATAAATCCATCCCTCCTACTGTGCTGTGGTATAATGCGATGGGTTGAGAGGTCTGATCGAGCCCGCCACGCAGCTGGTGGGCAGACCCCGCCAAGACATGGACAAACAAACACATTTGAACCCGGGCACCCCTGCTAAGTTACAAAATAGCAAACCACTTGCGCTAACCCAAGTGGCAATGGTGCTGGTTATCCATTGATGGTTCCCACGGTGGTGGTACCCATACCCGCCTTCCAAATTGCATTGGAAGTGCTCATAGATGCCAACACGAGCCACAAGTGGAAACGGATGGTAACTTACCGATTTGACCTAGTAAGACTAGTAATAGGACACTGCCACTTCAGGAAACAAAATACATACAGCTGATGGAATTAAAAAAGCCCCAACAGCTGTAAAAAATGTGTACAGTATTTATTTATTTATTTATTTATTGGATGATTTATATAGCGCCGCTTTTGTGAGATATCACCTCAGGGGCGCTTTACAGTTAATGCAGATATTACAAAAAAAATATAAATATTACAAATTGAAATTGAAATTAAGTTAAATAAAATGAAGTACAGAAACAGGTGACACGAAGATGGAGAATCTGCTGCAAGAATCCTATGTGGTGAGGAAACTGGACCAGCTGCTGTAGCAAGAAAGTGCACCGCGTCCACCAACAGTGCCAGCACGAGGTTCGTCATCCGTCCAGGTATGTGTCTGTTGCTAATAGAGCGCTGACACAATGTCCTCTCATGGATTCCAGACCTTGGCAGCACCGCTGTGACATTCGACGAAGGTAGAGGATGGAGACTCTGCAGCAAGAATCCTAAGTGGTCAGGAAACTGGACCAGCTGCTGCAGCGAAAGAGTGCGCCGTGCCCACCAACAGTGCCAGCACGAGGTTCGTCATCCGTCCACACCTATCCTCACATAGATAACAAACCTTGGCCGCACAGCTGTGACGTTCGGCAAGTCCATCTCCTTGTACACTTGTTCCTGGTCATTATGTTAGTGGTGCATTGTCATAATAAATTACCCTGGGCACTTGTTAGGGCTTCCAAGAATTCCATTGAAAACATATGGCGTACCTACAGTTACCGATTCTCGTCCCAAGTTCAACTTCATCGAATTTAGAATATTTTTTAGCACAATTTTCGATTATTCATTTTTAACACACTGCACTATAATCACATTACTATAAAGTTCTGATTACTAATTGGTAAGTTAATTTAAAATGTTGATTGACTGATTTTTAAAATAATTTCAAAGGGATGTTGCCTCGTTTCCCTTGAAAATACTAAAAAAAAAACACAAAGCGGTTGGAAGTGGCATGACGCGTCCAGCTGCCACAAAGGTCGCTAACTAACTATGAAAACTTATGACTAAGTATGAAAAAACTTCAATTTTATTGTTCCAATGTCTTACCTTGATTTAAAGAAGGCCGTGATAAATGAGGAGTCACATTGTGCATCCAGTAGTCAATGCTAAATATCCAATAATAAACTTTGTGATCTTTATTAACGAAACTGATGGGTACACAAACATTCGGAATAGCAAAGTTTCTTGAAATGGCAATATTTAGACATCTTTAAAAATCTGTATAGTGTCCAGTTATTCCTCAATTATAGTTGCAGGGATAATTAGGAATTTCACACAAAAGGCGTGGAAGACAGGACAAAGACGGAAGGAGTTATGAATAATAATGATTCTATTTGTATTGAATCTTACCAGAACAACCACACCCTCCGCTGGATTGGAAGCATGTCCCTGCAGGTCCAAAAGTTTCTTTACCACCAGTTCCTGTAAACTCACTTCCGAGAGAATTAGCTCCACCTCCCCCACAACAAACTCCTCCACTCCCTCTACCATCAGCCCCACCGAAACCTTCAACCCACTCTCTATCCCACCCACCATCCCACATTCCATCAGTTCCACCCCCTCCCATAAAACTCCTGTGACTGGATTGAAGATGTTTCCCATCCGAACAACACCCAGACTCTTTTCCCTGATTCATCGTTGAACCCATATCATGACCTGCTGCTCTCTTGAACGTATAGAACTGCGGATCGTCATTTCCCTTGACCATGAAATTATTTCCTTCGTCATTCATCGTGAAGTCATTAAAATTGATATTATTCAATTTGGATACTCTAGTCATCATATCAACAACGGCTATTTCATCTCCTTCCGTGTCTTTCACTGATACATATTGCAGAATAGGTTTTGTTTCTCCAGCGTTGACTTTTGCGAACTGTTCACTGAGATCAACTACGCTATTTCCTAGCTTTAGTTTAGATGGTAAGCAGGCACATGGCATTCTTTGAGTCACCTCCATGTACAGATTCATATCGTTGGCGTTCTTTGCCATTTCTGGAGTCATAAGAAACATACACGTTTTGCCTTTTTCAAATTTGATGATGCAGGGACACGAGGATTTTAGTCGCGGGTCATTTGGCACGCAGAGGTCGAATTCAACCTTTTCCAGAAATTTGAAACTGATGTATGTTTCGTGATTCTGATCGATGCAGCAAATCTGTTTTTGCACTTTAATGTTTTGAATGTAGATGTTCAAAACGTAGTTTGTATCCACTATCGCAGTCATTTGGAAAAAAATGTTCACGGTAATTTAAACGACAGTTTGTTTTTATAATAAAACTGACAGCAGTTTGAATCAAATTCCGGTGAAGTGATTTGAAATCAGAATGTGAAAATCACAGATTTAATATTTTTTTCAGGTAGGTATAGGTAAATCACAAGTCTATTGATTGTGTGGTGATGTACTGGATGAATTAAAATAAATTTTCATCTAATAAATAATTTGTGAGATGAAGAATGAACAATTGTCAAGTATATCAGACCGGCTTATCGGGTTAAGTATCAAGGCTTCATAGAACCCCGAGTAAATCAGTCTTCTAAGAAACTGGGCGTCATGAACAGATTCATAGCAGATTCTTCAATGGCGACCAGCCGGTAACCCTGTACAAATCTAAAGTACCCCCAACAATAGAATTTGAGAGCCAGAAGAATATTTACTGATTCATAGTCGAAGTTAGCCAAAGTAAGATTTGCTTGAACAATAAAATGGATGCAGCAGATTTTGACAAAAATAAATTGACAGACGAAATCAAAAACAGTCGAGTTAAAACGGGACTTAAAATCGCTACGCTCAGTCAAAAAAACTTGCGTTGCGATTTTTAAATAAAATTATTTACTCTTCCTCATCGATGTGATATTGTAAAGTTGGGCCAACAAATTTATTTATTTATTTATTTAATATCAACGATATAAATATACCATAAACAATGATAACACGTCACAGTTAAAATCGTAGAAATATTTAAAAAAAAGAATTACAAACATATGTGGCATTTGATTGTGAAATGACATTAGAGAGTAAGTAAGTAAGTAAACAAGAGATACAAGTACATAAGTTTCTATAGTGCAAATAAGGTAGAATTAGATTAAATTAATATTGATTGAAAAGATTTGATAGCATAGCCCTCTTGTACCTACCTTGCGTGCAGTTAAATAGATCTGCCACATCTGCGTATCTATTACTAACTTCATGCAACCTAGGTACAAGCGAGTGTTTGGAATACTCAGTCCTGATATTGTTGAATTTAAACAAAATTTTAGAACGAGTAGTTCTCGTGGGTATATGAAATTCACTGAGGTTAATTAAATCAGGACTGTCTATACTACCATTTACAATTTTGAACATAAATATTAAGTCGGATATAATTCTTCGATCTGAGAGTTTTAATAAATTTAGATTTTTAATCAAGTAATTATAGTTTATATTTTCAATGGGAATACCGAGTTTAAAATTAATGTGTCTTAGGAATTTATGTTGAATTTTTTCGATTGAATCTGAATGTAATTTGTAGTGGGGGGACCAGATCGAGGAGTTATATTCGACTTGACTACGAACCAGGGATGTATACAACAATTTTTAATGTTGAAATATTCTTGAAACCAATGGAATTTCGAAGAATGAAGCCTAGCATTTTCATTCCTTTATTATTAATATTATTTATATGCGATATAAAGTTTAATTTAGAGTCGAAAGTTATCCCCAGGTCATTAATTTCTTCGACAGAAGTAAGGATTGAGTTATTTAGTTTATATGAATACCTATATCTTCTGTACTCGTCTCGAAAAAAATCCAAGGTTCAACGCCACCCGCAGCGGTAATTATGTTTACGGAACGCGACAGTAAAAATATTTTCAAAGATCACATAATTTTACGCTTATGATTGGAATGTTTTATTAAATAATTTTTTCGTCAACAAGAGAAAAAATTAACTCTAACCTCAATCCAACAAAATACTTATGATAGGTTTCTTCCACACGACGACGCCCGCACAACGCGCTGAGCCGAAAGTAGGTTAAAAATACTTGAACATTTATGGGAAAGCCCGTACACTTTATTTAAAACTTTTTTATTTTAATTTTTTATAAAACAAATAGTTTTGTAAACACCACTATTTAATCAAAAAGGATCGAAATTTTTCAAAAACAATGGTTTCTTTATCAAGATAAACGTATTATTAAGATTAACAAATTTAAAAATTTACATACTTATTTTAAAAATATATATTTTTCCTTTAGACAACAATATTACAATGAGCGGTGAAGTTGGTAAGTATTATTAAAAAAAATATATAAAATTAGCATAAAATAGGTAATTACTGCATTAATCTATATAGCAAAATCTTTTATAAACTAATACATTCATTTATAAATCAAAAACTTTTATTTATAACCGTAATATTCATATTTAAAAATATCTCGATTCTTTTTAATTAAATAGTGGTTTACAAAGTTATTTATTTTATTTAAATTAAAATGACGTCATAAAGTGATTTTGCAATTAACGAATAAAACTTTATTTTATTTTATTGGTAGATACAATAATATTATGTATTTTCTAAAGTTATGTGATAATGTGGGCCTCACTGAGTACTTGCCAGTGCTGAGGCCCCTATTTTATAATTTAATAAAATTCAATAAAAAGATAAAATTAAATAAAAAGATAAAATTAAATAATAAATTGTAATAAAATAAAATAATAATTGGAAAATATGTTGAGGTACGGTTTTGATCGGAACCATAAATGAAAAGTTGTTTTTTTTTAATTCTGTTAGCATTTCCCACAGTTTATTTATTGGACAATTTGTATAGCGCCGCTTTTGTGGACATATCACCTGGGGGGCGCTTTACAGTTGATGCAGGTATTACAAAAAATAGATATTACAAAAATAAAGTGAAATTAAGTTCAGGAACAGGTGACACGAAGATAGAAGATGGAGACTCTGCAGCAAGAACCTAGGTGGTGAAGAAACTGGACCAGCTGTTGTAGCGAAAGATTCTACCGCGTCCACCAACAGTGCCAGCACGAGGTTCGTCATCCGTCCAGGTATGTGTATTCTGCTAATAAAGCGCTGACACAATATCCTCTCACAGATACCAGACCTTAGCAGCACCGCTTATTATTGGTGCTTTTCCCCTTCTTCCCCTCCCCAATCCCATCAGCCTTACAAAATACCCCGATCCTGGATGACAAATGCCAAAGGATGTACAGGTTCTTGCGAATCTTATGCGGTATTCACATAGCAAAGAAATGTAATAATTAGTCTGCAGTCTAATTCAATCAAAAGTTTAAATTATTTTCGTTTGCGTAAGATAGCTTTGCACTCTATTTAGGTGATTTATTTATTCAATCAGGTAGTTGAGCACGGTTATTACCGCACCCATTTCACGAGGAATTTGAATACGAGACCAGTCAGAAGTCAGAATAATAACTCCAGATAGTCACATTAATTCGGTTTACGGTGTAGTTTGGTATTGAAAAAGGTCACCTGCAATACTTCAACCTCATTGACGCCCAGAATATTTTTGATGCTTTAAAAATAATTAATAAATATTTTAGATTAGCTTGGAAGTGTTTCTTGTGAGAGGTTAGTTTATTAAAGCTAGGTACCTAAAATGAATTTCACAATAATGATAAATTGAACAATTTTAAAATTTTTCCACTTATTTTTTTTACAGTTACTGGTTTCGATTTATAATAACCATCGACTGGTACAATTATTCCTTAAACTATAATTTATATATATAACCTTTGGGTGAGGGAGAAGGGTTAACTGGGTATACACGTACCACCCCAGCTAGGAGCACTCCTGGCCCGGTGCGACCGGTACACCAGGAGACATTGATTTGTTAGGACTTGAAACACGTGCTTTGAGGATGGGAAGGAGGTTGGAGTTAAATCGACCGATATACAGGTAACCAAATAAGCCAAAATGGAAATTTAGGATGGGCAGGAATAAAGGAATTGATTGAGCGTTCTTTTTTCTTCTTTTTATTTTTATGTCTTCCTTCTTCTTACCTCTTATCTGCCCCTTTTGGATATTATATTTTTGTCCCTTCTTTGCTCTTCTTCTTTTTCTTCTCTTCTTTTTTCTTCTTATATTTTCTTGTCTCTTCTTAGTTTATCTTGCATATTATTTTGGAGTCTTGGATCTTGTCTCTTCCTCAACTATTTCTGTATCTCTTAGTCTGTGCTTGCATCTTCGTGCTTCTACTAGCCTGTTCTTGCTTTTTCTTAGCTCTTCTTGGCTCTCCTGGTTAATGCTCGCATCTCCTTACTTCTAATAGCCTTTTCTTGCTTTTTCTTGGTTCTTTTGGAATTATCTTGTTTTTTTCTGTCTTCCTTTTGATTCTTTCTGTCTTTTCTTGGCTCTCCTAGACTCTGATTCTCTGTTCTGGATTCAACTTGCCTTTTCTAGTTTCTTCTTGCTTCTTTATGCTTCTTCTCGGCTTTTCTAGTCTTTGATTCTTTGTACTTTCTTTCTCCCTGTCGCTTTTTCTGTCTTTTTTTTTGCTTCTTTTTGGCTTTTCTTCGCTTTCCTAGTCTTTGCTTACATCTTCTTGCTTCTACTATCCCTTTTCTTGCTTCTTCTTGCTCCTTTATGCTTTTTCTTGCTTTTTATGCCTCTATTTGGCTTTTCTAGTCTTCTTATAATATCTTCTTTGACCTTCTTTGCTATCCCTGTCACTGCAGGAATCTTATTGCTTCATCTTGACTTTTCTTGTCTCTTCGTGATTTTTCTTGTCTCTTCTTGAATTTTTATTCTTCTTGAATGAGTACAAAAATATCATAGAGCCATTATATCCAAAGTTCACTTTTCTCTTTTTACCTGAAGGTTTACCTTTCGCTCATGTTTTAATGATTTTTGAAAATGTCACTTTTGAAGTATTTTTTCATTAAATCTTCAGACCACAGTTTTCAGTACTAATCCCGCAGACCAAAGAAAATTATTTCCCATTTTCAGTTCATACGGACCGCGGAGTCTGAGTAAACGAGTTTTAATTTTTAAGAGGAAATCATGTTAGAATGTAATCATAAAAGATAGTTATTCCTGAGAGATTACTCTATTTCTAAAATTTGTTTATTTTGCAATATTTTTTTATAAAAATGTTTGTTTTCCGAATGTGTTTTTTTAAGGCAATTAATTTTTCACTAAAACACTTTCTTCAAAAGGTATGTTTTACCTTTTTATTTTTTTTTATTTTTTATTTTTAACTTCTTACTTTTGTTTTTATTTATTTTTTATAAATATGGTATGGGTGCGGGAAGGTTATAAATTAACTTTAGTATACGACTCATTCAAAACATCAATTTTAAAAACATTTCACCTAGCGTGCAACTGATAAAAGCTCTTCCAAGAATATTAAAATGGTAGGTACCTACAAACCATTTTTAAAATAAACTCCAGTTGAAAAACGGTACCAAATGCCAAAGTTTACGGCAACTGCTACATTTAACGCACGTAAATTAGATTACCAGAACTATAAATATGTACACCGTGTTGTTTTCATAAGTTGCCGTATTGCCGATGACATTGGAACTGTTTGTAATAATATGTCTGCGTAATATCTACCAAGAGATAATAAAATTCTACAAACATGAAAGAATATTTAACAACTCTGAAAAAAAACTGGCTCATCTAAATTGGAATTCGTTGCAGGGAAGGTTAATAATATTAATTTCTTGAAAATATTAATGAATATAACAAGAATAAAAATAGAAATATAATAAAGTTTTTACAGTTTTCATTAAGGTACGATTCCGAGGTCAGTGGCAGACTGCAAACCGCAGCAGCAGACCGCAGACTTCATGTCTTGTATTCAGCCCCACATACCCAATTTTCTCCCTATTTATAACAAGTTTCTCCATAATTCTTTAATTTTTTAAAATCTCAAAAATTTTTTGTTGTTTTTGAAGATAATATGTATACATTTGTTATGTCGAAACGTTTTTAAACGTATTTGAAAATCTCTCGATAGAAAAAAATTGCAATGTTAGCTCCGAAAATTATTAAAATCACGTTTTTTTCTATTATTTAATATGTTATAGACATGAAACAAATCACAGTGTATCTTTAAATGCAACTAAAGTACCCGTCGAGATATTTTTGCCCTATTTGAAACGAGTCGTATTTTATTAAATCTCTCTCTCTGGTTTCAATCCTGGGATTGGTTTGCAGCAACCCTTTCATCTGGAGTACCCCAAGGGTCCGTTCTGGGCCCACTACTCTTCATCCTCTTCACAAATGATGTCGCTAAAATAATAGAATCATTCGGCCTTCTATCTCACTGCTACGCTGATGACCAGCAAGTTTATTTTTACTGCTTACCAGAAGAAATAAACAGTCTAAAAATTCGTATAACTGAGTGTATAGAAGCAATTACTCGCTGGATGACCTCAAATAGATTGAAACTGAATCCCACAAAGACTGAGTTTCTGTGGACTGCTACAAGCAGACGTCAGCATAACATTGAAAACTCCCCAATAACCATTTCCGGAAGTGACATCACTCCAAAAACGTGCATCAAATTACTGGGTGTCAATCTGGATGCTAATTTTTCCCTTAAAACTCAGGTGAACAGAACTGTAAGCACGGGGTTCTTTCAATTAAGGCAAATTAAAGCAGTGCGGAGAAACCTGCCAACAGAGGCGACTAAATTGCTAGTCAATTCCTATGTTGTTTCACGTCTAGATTATTGCAACGGAATATATGCAAGTCTCCCTAAATGTCAAATCAACAAATTACAATCCGTTTTCAACGCCGCGGCAAGGCTTATCACCGGAGTATCTAAATACTCCCACATTTCAGAGCATCTCAAAAATCTGCACTGGCTCAAATGTCCTGAAAGAATCCAGTTCAAGGTATGCTGGATGGTATTTAAGTCACTTAACGGAATGGCTCCGGCTTATTTATCAGAATTGTGTATTCCAGAAGATTCCAACTCCCGACAGTCAACCCTTAGGTCGGCAACGTCATCAGCTATCGGAAGGTTGAAGGAACCAAAGCGCACACCAGATACTAAGTTCGGTGAGCGTGCTTTTGCCGTGTCAGGACCTAAAGCCTGGAATGGACTGCCACATGATTTGAGAATGATCGCAGACTCGACAGAATTTAGGTCTAAACTTAAAACGCACCTTTTCAGACAGTCGTATCCATAATTTCAGAAACCTTCACTTTCACAGTTGACGGCAATTTAAATTTAAATTAACAAAATGTAAAAAATACTAAAAATAAAATAAAATAAATAAAAATAATAATTAAAAATAAATAAATAAAAATGATAACAACTAACAATTTGTAGGCTTTTAAGACAGTTAAAATACATTTAAATTAAAATAAAAACTATAGCAGACTTAAGATCATGCGACGACCAGTGTTTTTTGATATAGTGTCCTCTGCGTGCAGTTCTATCTTTTATAAGCATAAACTTTTTAATATAAGTGTGTTTGTTGGAAGTGACTTGCCAGGTAAGTATGTTTTGGTATCATTTCTAAATAACAAATGTAGATCCTAGGAAATAAATTGTACAGCGCCCTTGAGGTGATTTTTCACAAAAACGGCGCTCTACAAATTATCCAATTATTATTATTATTATTATTAATTTTATCTAATCTCCTCTTCCATTCTTCCCTGTCTTGTGCGGCTCTTTTGACTTCTGCATATGATGAGCAGCGCACGTCCACCAGCAGGTCCTCCAGGTACTCTCGGCGTGGGCGTCCCCTAGAGTTGGTCCCCTCGGTCATACCCTCTATTATGACATGCAAGAGGTCTTCTTGTCGTATAATATGGCCGATCCATCTTGCACGCCTTTCGGACAAGGTCCTGAGCAGGTGCCTTCCTCCTTCGATTCTTTGGAGAACCTCCTCATTTGTAACATGGTGTCTCCAGGAAATTCCTAACAGTCTTCTATAGGACCACATCTCAAAAGCCTCTAGTCTCCGTTTATCTCTTTCGGATAGGCACCATGTTTCGCAGCCGTACATCAAGATACTCCATACATAGGTCTTGATGAGGAGTATTCTCAGTTTTAGGTCTATATTATTGGATTCTATTATTTTTATTAAATATTTTCACCATTTTCGCTTAATTGTTGTGGTTTTTTGATATTAACGAGCTTCCTCTAACATTCGTATTTACATATCTCCCTTTCAAACCATCTTTGAACGCTTACTACAGGGTCTTAAGTCTTGCGGTCTGCCGCTGCGGTTTACAGTCTGCCGCCGACCTCGTAATCTCAGAACCTCGTACCTTTAACGGCATGCATTTTTAGACTTGAAAACAATGTTTATTTTATTACAATGACATTATAAGACACTTTTTATTCATTCTGATCGAACAAAACATGTAACACCACTTATGAAAAGAAAAGTCATTCAAAGAATATGTGTGTAAGAATGAAATAGCTATATGAATAGTAAATGAAACCACGCACGTTCTCACAGTAACATATCTTCACTCCTTTCATTCATCTAAGTTTTATTTTTGAGCTATTTATATATGTGCTCAGATGACAGGAAATATAATATGAGAAAACTGCCATTTTAATTTTCCTTTTCATTCACATCATATATTTCAGGAAAATATAATCTTGCAAAAAATTATAAACTCTACCAAAAGAAAATCAGGAAGAATCAAGAATACGTATTGGTATTGATTGTTTTCAAAGATGTAAAGATTTGAAATGCTCGCTAACACACATAAAACAATTTAAAAAAAGTTTACTAAATAGTGAAAAGTATGCCATTTGGCAAATCACAGAAAAGTAATTAAATATTCAAAAAATATGTAAAAAATACCTCATAGGTAAACGAGTACCTATTTAGTTTAAAATTGTAGGTTTTTTCTGCAACCATAATATGCGGGTTGGTAATATTTTGAAGCCAAACAGATTCGATGTCGAAAATAATTGAATGTTTTTTGTAATTTTTTTTTGTAATATAAGGAACATAGATACTTAAATATTTAACAATATTACATTTTAGATCATCATTGGTTATGTATACCTTATCAGAAAAGAGGAGTTCTTGTGCCTGATAAGGGAGCCACGATTCTTAAAGATTAGAATCAACCAATTAGAGCAAATTACACACTTCGGGAGGTTTGAATTGATCCATCCAAATGTAATCACTTCCGACTGTTCCTGCGAAGCGTCACTCTTATCACGTTTGTTAAAAAAAGTTGGCTTAAACCTTAATGGCAAATTCGTCCACTTTGTGCTGAAATTCAAACGTTCGAAGTTGTAACCGTCAAACAAAACTTAATTATATAATGTTAAAAAAAAATAAACACGAACAGAAGTTTACATAGATATCATCAACATTAAAAAAAATGTGTACTTAAGATATGTACACGGTTAGCAGCTGGTCACTAAAGAAGAATCTTCTACTCGTATACAAGACGTCCACTTTCTTGATAGTCAGCTTTACGCGGGCTTCTATGGAGTCGCGATACTTGATGAAACAGACGATACACTGATTGAATTTTTAGATTATACCTGGTCAATATCGACACTGAGCGGGGATTGTGTTGATTAGGACAGTGTTTAGTGTTGAACTAATTTAATAAAGTATTTGAGGCGCTTCATATGATGTAATAATAATAAGAATTTATTCCAGAATGTATGCAGGGGTAGTGCAATGCAATACATTCCATAATTGAAATAATATACATAATTAGAGTAAGAAAAAGCGGAGTTTAAGTGAAAAAAGATAAAATATAAACACAAAAATGAGTGTAAGCAACCGTTTATGGAGGATATTTGCATATCTCCCGTCTCCATAGGGCCATCAGAGGGGACTCCATCCAGGCAACCATGGCTGTGATGATTTTGTTACTTGATTGGCGTATTCTGTGCCATAAGCTTCCCATGTGATGGCGGAGAAGCGCTCTGAAAGAGTGTACTCGTCCCTCCAGGAACATTTCCGTGGCGATGCAGTATCTCGGTAGGCGGAATAGTTGGCGATAAGCATTATTGTAAGCGACTTTTAGCTTATGCCATTGGGATGCAGTGTAATCCACTCACAGTTCTGACGTGTACAGCGAAGTGCAAAATGCGTTGAAAAGTATCTTTTTCACGTTTGTACTGCAAAGGTGAAAACGCCTTGACAGCATACCTGCTCTAACGGATATCGCTATTCTTTGCCTTTCCATATCCTCCATGTCTTTCAGGTCGTCTGTGATAATATGTCCGGTTATTATG
Organism: Hesperophylax consimilis; assembly: GCF_061612785.1. Taxonomy (NCBI): domain Eukaryota; kingdom Metazoa; phylum Arthropoda; class Insecta; order Trichoptera; family Limnephilidae; genus Hesperophylax; species Hesperophylax consimilis. The sequence goes on from NC_142857.1 coordinate 2,531,359, forward strand.
TCTGTATTTACATTTGAGACGATGTATGAATGTGAAGGAACAACAAGTGCGTATAAAGACAGAGTTATGTGGCGTTCAACCATCGCAGACTATTGTAATACGGTTGTAACTACATGATATTGCCATTCATACGCATAATGGACCTCATTTCTAGAGCGTTTAGTCTATTTTCATCCTTATTCTGGGAAGTTTCATATTTCACCACCATGTATCAGGGTTGGTATCATCCCTCTATTTCGGACTACCCTCCTTTATCACACAGTTTATATTAATTTTTGTATAAAACACGCGGTCCTTCTTTTTACAAGCCCTGCCAACAGGCAACAAACGGTGACAACATGATGCATAAATAGTACAATTTAGACAAAAGTGCGTGGGAGGATATTGAAATGGTCCATAGAAATATAAAGCTTATACTGTTATTAGAGGAAATGTTAATTGCCGTAGAAGGATTTTAAAATTAAACGCCGGCCCTGACGGAGACAACTTGTATTTGAATTATAATATTATGTTTGCTAAACACTGCTTTTTAGATTTGATCGGAATTATTTATTGAATTCGTGATGAATCAGATAAGGAACAAAATGACGAAATTTCTTTTAAAATGATTTATTTAATTTATTCGACTAGACATTTAATTTTTTTGTTTTTATTGAATATACAAACACATTACAATAATTTACAAATGTTGATATTTCGAGGATGATTGCGAAAAAATTAGAAATTTTTAACAAAAATTGCCCCATTGAGTTGGGGAGTGTTGTGAGTCATTATGGTTTATAGGTTGTAAAATTTCACTAGTTGATGTAGCTAAAAATTAACAAATAGCTATAAAACTAGATTATAAATTTGATAACACTATATGATTAAGAAAATAAGAAATTTAATTACAAACTAAAAAATATAACTTAAATAATATAATAGTTATTAAACTTAGAAAAAATAAGATATAAAAATAAAAATGTACTTATTAGGTACGAAATAATAGAAGGTAGGTACAATACTGGTTGTAAATTGTTCAAAGACCGAGCATGATTATACAATGTTACTTTTGTATATATTATTAGCTCTACATAGGAGGCCTTGGAGAAAATAGTTTATTAAATTTTTATTTTTTTCCCACAACTGCACCCAACCGTCTGGAGCCAGTGAAACTAAGGCATCCCCAAAATTGGATATGGTGTGAGGCAGAAGGCAGAGGTGAGGGGAAGGAGATCGGGAGAGGAAGGTGGGGAAGAAATTGGCTATTCAGATCTGGTCACCAAACACGGCTAAAGTCATTTTAAGCCAAAGTTTAAATTCTGAATGGTGGTCTTATACCAGGGCGACACTGAGAGTATCTCCCACTTTGGAATATGCCGCAAATATACTACATATTATTTTTAATACGTAAAATGTGAAATAAAATAAATTAATCAAATAAAATTTACTTGCGCACGTTGGGATTTGAACCCTCGACCTCCGGCTTACTAGTCGAGACCACGATTATTGACATTATCGATGAATTCTTTATCGATCAACTGTACTAGATACGAAGGAGCTCTTTTATTTTCAACTTCTAATAATATTAAAAAAAACTGGTAATTATTATTATTGGCACAAAAAATCCATTCAACGAACTATTCCATTAAAACAGTATTGCTTGGTTACATCGCACAGTTTAAAGATAAATAAATTCACCTGTTTGTCTCTGGGATTGAACTTTCTGAGGGCCTGAAGTGGAAACTGAAGGCTACGTAATTTTTTCTAATATGAAAAAAATCAAAAATTACTAACATTAATCTTTCTGTAGGCACGGCAGAATGAAAAAACCTCCCAAAATTTTATCCACGCAGATTTTGGACATAACACTAACCAGACAGAAAATAATTATAACGAAAAACCCAATAATGCTTTAATATTTTTGTTGGGCGTTGTCTTGTCAACAGAAAAAAAACTTATTACGTCAAAGGTTACTGATGTTACGATTTATAATTTATGAGTCATCTCTAAGTAACCGAAAAATCCATAAATAACTTGGCCGAAGTCGCGACCCATAATAATAGCCACCCACGCAAGCTATGTAGATCACAATATCAAATATAATTGATGGTTTAAGGCACTTAAAATAGGTAGTAATTTATGGGGATATCCAAAATAGTTGATTGTGAAGGTGGCTTATACAAGTTTGATCCTGTTTATTTTCGCTATAATCCTTGACTGTGGTTCCGGATAATAATATAGTGATTTAAAGCTACGGGCTACCCAGTACCCCTGGGTAGGAGCAACTCCTGAGTTGCTGGTTCATTCCTCTGTTAGCTAAGTCCTCCATTATTGCACATGCCATATTTTCTCACTACAATGACGGTAGGTTGAGGAATTCAAATATTGTTAGGATATTAGTAATAAAGGATTGTGTGAAATTCTGTTGAATTAAAAGAAAATGGTGTATTGGCTCTTCGCAGAGAATTTAATCAGGTTGTAGAAAGGTTTATTGTCGTCAGAGAGGTTGGAAAATAACAATAATCTGGGCAGATGATGGACACTGCAATGCTGTCTGAAAAGTTGGCTAAAGGGAGGTAACGCAGGACGGCATAATACCCAAAAATAAATCAATATGAAATTAATGATCGCCTAAATTATAAACATCGATGAAAAGGGAAAGAAAAAATTATCCTTATTCTGCATGAGTTTGTCGTTAATTTTATGCAACAAGACGCATGCAAATTTTAAAGCTTCAACTCGTTTCTCAAACCCACCGGTCAAATCAGATAAGAGAGAAGGATAATGTTATCTGGACTAATTACTTCAGGTAATCAAACAAGTTGCAAAAGGCAATTGGACAGGACGAGTGAACCTTCAACTCGAGTCAAGGACAACAAGTGATACTGTAGTCAGGTGGGAGGACAGACTGATTGCAGGTGTTCAGGTATTCCAGTTAAATAAAGAGAATTCATGTTAATATTTAAAACAGTTGACTGACATACCACCATGAATGCTATGGTTAGAGGCTATCCGCAATCTATCCGTTGCATGCTTACAATAATTGTTGACGAAGATTACACATTACTCGGTCAAATCTCGAATAATTTTAATTATAGTATAGATATATCAATGTAGGATCGCTTATTTCATTTTAGGTCACGATGCACGGTTAAAAAATATAATAATATATTTATTAATTAAAAAAAAGTTCATGTTAACTTATCTGTATCTACAGAATCTATTATAATTCTATTTATCTGGAGGTAGCTCAGTGGTCCAGAGCGTCTGACCGGACATCAGAAGGTGCAGGTTCAATTCCCGTCGGCGGCATTTATTTTTACTCGGGAGATATTTTCAATTTGTATTGATATTACAGGCGACTAATTATTGCTTATAATAATTTACTATTTATCTATAATTATTTCTTATATCGTAAATACGATTTGCAATAAAATCCAAATAAATGTAATATTTCTGAACGTGTCCGAAAACTGAAAACAGTTTAGAAATGTGATGAAATACGCATGTAAATTTTATTATTAGAAAATAAAACAATTTTTTTTAAATATTAATTTTGTTATTGCAAACATAAAAAGCTTAAAAAACGGTTCACCTTACGTATTTTGTAAATAAAATTACTGATAACAAAAAAATACCCACATTTTATTAGAAAAAAGTAAAAAATTCATGTGACTTGACTTATTGTCGTTCCATATTAAAATAATTAGTAAAAAAGTTTTAAAAAAGCGGAAGTTTTGGTTTCACAGGGGTTCACTTTTTTTAAATTTTTCTTTTTTTATTTCGAATATAAAGTGTGGTCTTTTCTCTTTCTAACACTGTTTACAGCATATTTCTCACCATGACAGTAAGGGAGATGCAACGATTGTTAATGGTAGAGACACTATTATTGTATTCGATAAAAGACATTGCAACAGCAATAACAGTTAACAGTAATAAAGATTTAAAATCTTTGGCAAACTTGTTTCCAAACCATGGTAAGCTTTGTAATTATTTTCAACTCTAATTGCAATAAAAAACAATAAATTATGCCTTAAGAAATCGTACAACATGCAAATGGGCGTTTACAATTATTAGGTTTTGCATGAAAACTGGATCAAATGCAATTTAGAAACGAATGTAATTGCACATGTAAATAAAGTGCTAACAATATTGCAGCTAAGAAAAGAGGATATTGGTTTTTGTGCAACGTTCCAACGAACGACATAAATATGCAAATATAATTATAACAGCTTAGATTATGTAGGTGGGTATTGTATTTAATAAAAGTACAATTTAATATGACAATGCATTCAATATATAATTACATTTTTGCAACAAGGATGTTAAAATATAATTTATAATGAATTTATTATATCTAACCGCAATGAAAAGCCATTATGGTGATTTATTTTCTCAAATTACTCAATACGAGGATTAGAGACTTTTCTGTATCCTTGTTTAAATATTGTTAATGCAAGTACAAGGTGAACAAATTTAATTGATCCAATGATTTATATAGAATAAGGAAGGAGTGATGATCAGAGATTAGTGATATTTAACAAATTATTATAAGCAATAGTCGCCCGAAATATCCATAAAAATTGAAAATATCCCTCAAGTAAAAATAAATGCCGCCGACAGGAATTGAACCCGCACCTTCTGATATCTGGTCAGGTGTATGGACCACTAAGCTACGTCGGCTATTATTGCTTATAAAATTGGTTATCCTTTGTGCTATGCATAAAACACCTTATCCTATAATTCCCTGATAATTATCTTATCTTATGAGTCCCTCCTATATCTTTTTTATATGAAAAAATTCAGCCTTGCGTATGTTTGTTAAAATTTCAATGTTTGTTCTTATTAGTGCCAGGAGTGTTTAGAGAGCGGTTTGAATGGTAGAAGAAATCGGTGATGCCTGAGAAATATATTAGCAATAGCGAAGCATTGCGGGGTCCACTAGTAGTAGATAGAGATTTATTTATTTATTTATACGCCCATTGGGCTTTTACATACATAGTTTATAAAAAAAATATTCTGAAGATTGTAAGTTCACAATAGTAACAGTAATAATACATATAACCATATCCATTTGCCATATTATAAAAGCAAGTTAATAGTAAATGCATACAATAATAATTATTTGTAGGTATCTGTTGTACAAAAATAAGAATATGCCTACTTCTAAGGTATAAAGACGAAAATTGTTTATACAAATGTTAAGTTTATATGTACATACTAGGTAGTAGTTGTATTAACATAATATATAAGCGACATATAAAAATATGTTCTTCTGTCATATTTTTACCTACCTACAAATGTAAACAAAAAATTCCACAATCACCCTGTAGTAGTTATGGTGGGGGCTGGCCTGCGTCTCTGGTTGGTGACACCCGCGAGCATAATCCCCCGCCAGCCAACCGCCGTCCGCCGCGTGTCCGCAACTACAGGCTGTTCTCAACCTAACCATTAACTGGCTTAACACACTGCATACAGTAGCACACCGCCAATTCTTCACGCCGATTTATCGTTATTATAATGCTAGTCAATTCAAGGGTGCCTGATATGCTTCAATACAAAGGACTATCCCATCAGAATTTTGGTTTCAACTGGTTTGATTTGTCCCGATCCTTCTTACATTTTAATTTTTTTTTTAAACTCACATATACTTTTTATGTGAAACCGCCCAAGAGTTTCAACTGCTCCCAGCAGTCTGGAGCTAGTGAGACTATGGCATCCCAAATGGTGTGTGCTGGGTGTGCCAGAACGTGTCAGGGTGTGCTGTGAGGCTGAAGGTAGTAGAGGGGGAAGAAGATAGAAATAAAAAGGTGGTGGAGTACCTGGATATTTAGATATGGTCAAAAAACACGGTTAAAGTCAAGCAACTTTTAAATTCTGAACGATTGTCTTACATCAGAGCTATACTGAGAGTATCCTCCACTCTGAAACGTGCCGCAAGTATACTATATATTATTTTTAATGAATAAATTTCCGGTGAGACTATGGCATCACTAATTAGGGTATGTTATGATGCTGAAGGTAGTGGGGAAGGGAAGAAAATGTAGAAGACAAAAGTGGGGAAGTACCTGGCTATTATGGCTGGCTATGGCTGGCCTGGAAGTATCTGGTCACCAAACACAGGCAAAGCCATTTTAAGCAATTCTAAATGGTGGTCTTAAACCTTGGTGATACTGAGTATTTTCAACTCTGGATTCATGTGCTTGTCTCCCCAGATTTTAATTTCTGTGGTGTAGAAGTGGGAATTTTGATGACATATATTATTTGGTTGTCTCTCTTTAAACAAATATTCTCTCCTCTCTTCTATCATCCTTAACTAAAATTGCCTCCCTCCATTCAACATCTCTTCCCATTCAAGTCTGAATTCAACTCCAATCTCCAACTCCGCAATATTATGAAATTTGCTATTTGAAAAAAAAACATGAATTGACCTTTCCTTTCTTCATAATGTGAAATGATGGCCTAGTATAAACGGTGACCGGATAAATCATCACAATGATAATTCATCAAATATTTAAAAAGTTATATAAAGTCATGAAAAGTGATGAAACAAGTTGGTTAGGATAGGTTAGGTAATTGTTTTTTTTCATCTTTTCTAATGACTTTATATCACTTTTTAAAAGTGTGTCGAATTGTCACTGTGTTGAGTTATCATGGAACCGTATAAACACCTTCGAAGGTGAAAGCCAGAAGTATTTGGATTTTAAAAAAATGTATTTAAGTATATACGTACAAGGTATTTAAGTATATATGTAGAAGGCATTTAAGTATATAAGTATAAGTCCTTTGATTTCAAATGTTTTTTTTTTGATTTATTAAATAAGAGAAGATTTTTTAAATACTTTTTGGATGCGAGGTCTACTGTTCACAAAACTACCAGTAATAGGTATGTGACATATATATCGTGATGGAACTTTATTTATTTCTGGTTTTTAAATTTGTTTATATTTTCTTCTATTTTATTTTTTTTTTGTCATGCGCAATTATCTTAATAATTGCTCCCTACATTGCATTACATGTATTAGAATAAATTATACCGATCAGGAGATGTGTACAATGTAAATATGCATATTTCCTTGAAAACTAAAAGTGATGTACGTAATCTAAAAACATGTTTGGAATAACCACTCTGGCATTTAATTGTATCTATAAGTTAGAATGTTGAGATATTTTCTGCCATTAATTAAGCACCTATTTAAAGTAAAAATACTTGATTACATCTACTTGCAGACATTGGCGACTGGTTTTTACGTGCTTGGAAAGCGATAACGCAGAAATACATAAATAAAGGAAGTCAAATTATTATTTATATTTCAATACTCTATAACTCGGGAAGTTAAAATGTATATATTTTTATTACAATACTTACGCTTAAAATATGTACCTATTAAATAACATACGCAATTTTCACTCTTAAGAAATACATCTATTCGAATTTATGCAAAACTTGGAAGCGAAAATTAACCAACTTCTCAAAATCCGATCGTGCTGTAATTCGGCAGATACACTAGTTTTAAAATAAATTTTAAAACATTATGGTTAAAATTGGTGTACTGTACAGGGCCTGCAAATACTTTAATAGTATAGAACTGCTGGGCCTGTACAAATCGCAAGTGCGACCCACTATTTGCCAAACAACTCTGGTCCGGAGCTCTAAAATACCAGAAAAACCCCTTGACTCTGTGCAAAAACGGGCGGTAGGTTTGATAGATTCCCTTTAAGGCGAAGCTCAATGCTAAATCACTATTTTCGATTAATCTTAATAACGAATTGGTTTACATTATGAATACCAAAAATGTGCTTTAGATAAATTCAAGCTTTTCCTATCGTTTTCCCTGATTAGAATTCAAATAAAAAAAAAAATTGTTTCATAATATAAAACATAAATGTAAAATACTAAAAAATGTATTTTTTCAATAGTATGAACGCATAAATGAAAAAACTTTAATAAATACAATATTATGGCAAAGATTATCTGTGACAGTTTCCCTTGATTAACTTTTTTGTTTTATTATAAAATTGTTTAGAAAATAAATAAAAATCGCTTTTGCGTTTGTAATCGAGCTTTCTAGACTCCGCCTATTACATATATTCGTGACGATGTAGAAATTTACCAAAACCAAAATTTACACTTTTTTGGCTTGCAGGTTCCTTTTAACAAGGAGATTGCAATCTATAGAGCACAGGCGTAAGTTTGGTATATTGTCCTTTTTCTACCGGTATAACAATGAAAGATGCTCCGAGATCGCTTCGGCGTAGTCAGGAAACACGCCAAACGCGCGCAATATATGTACATGGTTGATATTTGTTTCATGAGATCGGGTCGCTTCTACGACTCGTTCTTGAGTTGAACAGCTCGGCTGTGGAACCATTTTCCAGCCTCTGTGTTTCCTCCCTCCTGCAACTCTCCTTCCTCTCCTCAAAAAGACTCTCCAAACAGCATCCCAGAGATGAAATTGGATTGTGTGTGGATTTAATATAAAAAAACTTGTTTTTTACGGGTTAATTTTTTTTTCAATTTAGGAATTTCAAGTATTCATTATTAATTCACATTGATGTGTATAAGCTTCAAAAGTTCGATAAAATGAATATTAATTCATTGATATGTTAATCCACTGTTTTGTTTATATAAATAATATTATTTGAACATTATACTGACCAATAGTTCTAATCCGTTTGATTTATACATGGGAAAATATACATTCCATTGAAAACTTCCTTCAATCACCGAACTTCTGGACCCCCATTGATTTTCAGTAGACAAACATCGTCTATGTTTATATAAACTTTGTCTCTATGAATGCAAAAAAATACAGTCAGATTGATTCAATACTTGAACACAAAGCTTGCCAAATTTTTATTCTGCTTAGTCAAAATATCAATATAATTTGCATATTTAATTTGCTAATCTTATATTAGTTTAATTTTAAAGATGTATTTTTCATGAATAATTTCACACTTGTATGCGTTATGCATTGTAGCTTATTTTATAAATCAATAACATAAACGATTAGTACTTCAACAAATAGTTAATATTATTAATAAAAATTTGATAGTAATTTTAAATAAAAAATAAATAAAAAAGATAAATAAATAAATAAACTTTCTTCATATGAAGCGGTTACTTTGTGATGTGACATTATAATTTAAAATTAAACAGTAACTTTGTAAACATCACTTATGTTGATGTTTACAAAGTTACTGTTTAATTTTAAATAAATAAACGTTTAAATAAAAAATAAAAAAATAGTAATGTCCTTGAGATATTAACACAATTTTAAGATTAATAATAATAAGGGCCAACAATTCATTAAATTTCAAAGTTAATTTTCAAGTTTTTTTTTTACAATTTCTATTCAAGTTCTGTTATCGTATCATTATTGGCCAGTTGTTTCACAAAAATTGTTAAAATTCTGTGTAACAACCTGTCATAAGTCATCACTTTTCAATGAAATCTGCCATTTATTAACCAGGTATCGGAAACTTCTAACAGGGACTTACAAATGTTTAGATTTATAGCTAGGTTAACCAGAAATTTCAACAATATTTAAACTGTTATATCTTGGCTTTGTTAGAAGTGTCTCTGTCGAATTTGGCAGCCATCTCTGGTCCGGAGCCCCTAAATACCTGAAAAAAACCCTTGACTCTGTGCAAAAACGGGCGGTCCGTTTGATAGATTCCCCAATCTTAACAAACGGACTGCAATCTTTAGAGCACAGGCGTCAGGTAGGTATGCTGTCCTTGTTCTATCGGTATTACAATGGAAGATGCTCTGAGGAACTAGCGTCATTGATCCCTTCGGCACCGGTGCGTAGTCGGGATACACGCCAAACGCGCGCCCAACATTTGTACACGGTTGACATTTGTCACATGAGAACGGGTCGCTTCTGCGATTCGTTCTTAAGTTCAACAGCTCGGCTGTGGAATGAACTGCCGGCCTCTGTGTTTCCTCCCTCCTACAACATGGGACTCTTCAAGACCCATGTTCACTCCTTCCTCTACACAATAAAAACCCTCCACACAGCATCCCCAAAGATGACATAGGCCCTGAGGGAAATTATTTTCTTCAGGGCCTCCTGTGTGGAGTTAATATAAAAAAAAATTTAAAAAAAGAAGTCAACTTAAGTACAATTTTTTCGTCTGTAACCCAATTTACAATATTCATGTACAAGCTGTTCAAATAAATTCTTACGTTTTATAAGTTTTAAAATGGGTATTTCAGCAATTTTGATGATCTACAACGCCCGTTTAAATTATCTGAATATGCTTAAATTTGTCAGGCAGAAAGATTTTCACTGAATTTGGTATTTATAAAAATTCTAAATGTTGCATTTGATAGTCCAGAATTGCTTGCATTAACAAGCCTTCGGGTTCCACTACATAATATTAGAATTAGAAGTCGGGATTTATTTCAGTGAGGAAATTCTGGGACTAACTACCACATGCATTCATCATTGCCCAGATCACTTATGGAGACAAATAATTAAACCGAGTAAGTAGACATCTTCAATTTATCACTTAACAATTACAAAGATTGTTACTGACGCAATTTAGTTGTATTTTATAAATACTGTATACTTTATTGCTATTACTTTGGAAAATAAACTAAAAAGGGCGATAATAAATAAATTACCATTTTACATTCATTTCATATAAAAACCCACTAACACGTAAATCTTCTATATAAATAAATGAAAATGTTCGTTTGTTCAAAATCTTAAATCTCTGAAAGTTCTTCACAGATTGCTTTGAAATTCAGACACAACATTGCATTAGAATAAGCGTGTGTTTTTATATACCTATATTATATATATGTCTCCTGTGACAGGTAAAATAGTAAATAAATAAAATAATTTAACTAGGTATTACAGCCGACTGTATCTAAAATTATAACCTTCAAATTGTTTTCAATAAAATTTACGAAACACCCAATTCTAAATCAGGAGAAACATGTAAGAATTTTCTATAAATCATCGACTTAGATATTGACCAATTTTGCGTGCGCTGGCGTAGATGTTATTTACTATGTCAATCCTCAAAGCCAATGCATATCAACAAAACTGGTTGACATTTAAACAACTTGCAATTTTTGAATTTGAATAAAAACTAGATCTAGCGATAATTTCTCATTAGCTTATTTATTTCTTCAAAATGCTCTATTTTTGGAATATCTTTTTTTGTAAGGCAAGGCTAGAGAAATAATTAAAATGGATCGTTTACAGATTGATATAGCATGTCTGGGGGTGATAAATTATTAATGCGATTAAATTAAATAGCTTTACCTGTTTTGGAAGTAATAACTCTAGCTGGATTTTCTTTTTAAGTGTTTTTTAATGCTTTTGTGTCACTCTGTTCTTTCGATTCGTTGGGTACGTAATTAAAATGTCTAATGTTTAAGTAAACAAGTTGGTACTTACTTATATTTACTTATTATATTTATAAGTTGGTACTGACATTGATATATATTTATTATATTATTTGTTGTAGGTTTATAACTATACGTACAACAAATATCACCGAATAACTCTGGTAGTTGAAAAAAAATGGTATTAAAATGATGGGAGTGTTTGTGGCTTTGTTTTAACAAATCTACAGTTTTATTCCGAGATTGATGAAATTTTGCACACTTCCGTTACATACATCCGTCACTCTCCTAGACACACTGATTCCTAACCAACCCTCATACCCTCAACCCTCAACACCCTCTCAGAAGTTCCTCTCCTTCCTTTCCTTTAAAAAGACCCTCCGCACAGAATCCCCAAAGATGACATAGGCCCTGACAGAAACGACTTTCCTCAGGGCCTCCTGTGTGGGGTTAAGATAAAAAATAAATAAAAAAACACTTGTTCAAACTTACTGTCTACGTCTGCTTTAAAAAAAAGCGGAAAACGCCGGGGTAAAGTTAAAAAACTGAAACTAGCATGTATAAATAAAATGGTTTTTATCTATTTAAGTTATATTCTATTTTATCATAATGTTAAAAAAATAAATAAATAATTTGGTTGATGATATTATTAGCTTATAACTTTATAAGTTATTATCCCTCAGCGCCCTTGACGTGGTTTTTCAGAAAAACGGCGCTATGCAAATAAGCCAAATATTATTAGATATTCGAAGAATCCAATCGAAACGTTACTTAATCGAAATGTTTTTAACTCTTTGTACTCCGTTGTCGCCGCCACGGCGACATAGGAAACATTCTAACAGCTCCGATGGCGCCGAAGCGGCAACATAAACAATAGTATACATTTTATTGCTTAAAAAATAAAAGAGTCCTTTTACAGGTATACACTTGATTCTATTCAGTTAGATATAGTACCTACTTACGATTGGTTGTGCTTGTTGCTCTGTTTTTCATACATAAAAATAACTATGGATTCATTTTATTTGAATAATTTTTTCTAGGCAATAAATATTCTCACTCTATCAGAGACCAGACTCAATGGAAAACTCCATGTTTTAAGAAAAGGTCCCAATCAGGACTGTGTGATCTTCTCGAAAAGGGCAGTAAAAGGTGGCGGGAAACCAGTGAGTACTGTAACATATGTCCTAACAAGTAACGTATGCATTTGAGCGACTGTTTTCTAAAATACCACACGTTAAAAAATTATGATGATTAGAATATGCAAATTTTTCTTTTATTAACAATCTTATATGATTATAAATATATGTTTGTTAACATAACTATATCATTTTATTGCCTTATCAAAAAACGTTAATTTCTAATTTCCTAAAAATATCGTTATTTTTTCTCCTTTTCGCAGTATCCTTTTCACTACAATGTGTATATACGAGAATATTATGTTGTTTAACTGCCACTAAACAAATATAGAATACTGCAGCCATAGGTAGAACCACAGTATTCTCATTGAAAGGGTCAAGGACGATGCTGTGTTCTTACTTATGATGGCAGAATAAAACTTTATCTAAAACATGCGAACACCTCAGCGAAGGTTCTCCTAGTGAGGTGTTCACAAAATGCTACAACTGCCAATTATTATTTATGTAAATTGTAAACATTTGTAAACTGTGGTAGGAGAATAGAAATAAACAAATAAATGTTTCCAATCCTGTTTAGTGATTGGATATGAATATCCAAGTATTTCCTAACCTAAGGTCATCCAAGAATCAATGATACCATGGTCTCAAACAGTATATTTTTGATGGTGATATACCATCAAAATGATAATTCATCACATCTTTAAAAAGTTATATAAAGTCATGGAAAGTGATGAAACAAAAACTTTATTAACTGGGTTAAGTAGGTTAGGTTAGGTTAAAAATTTTTTTTTTTCATCGTTTCTAATGACTTTATATCACTTTTTAAAAGTGTGTTGAATTGTCAGTATGTTGAGTTATCATGGAACCATTTTTGATACATCTTCCCTGGTGATGAACATTATAAGTCCATCTGAAATGCTAACTAAAAAAAGTACACTCGCGACGCAGCAAACCAACATCCAATACGCAACCAACATGAGAAAAAGAAATTTTCATTTGGTCATCGAAGAATCGAGAATACCAATGATACCAAACAGGATCTTTTTCTAGTACATGTGGATTGCATTTAATGATCCAATTATTACCCGTAAATGTTCCCTCATCTACCAGTAACCATACATTACTGTTGTTTAGTACGCTGAACTGGTACTTTTCTACGGCACTTAAAGATCGTCGTGCAGTTTTCTTATTAATTTTCTGATAACCTTTTCGAAATATCTCATATTAAAATATTGATAACTGTGAGGTTGGTCCTTCGCCTGTTCATTACCGATCGTGAATTATGGATATCAATATTAATAGAAGACACGTGAAAAACATGGATGAAGCCCATATTACATGAGAAAAATAATTCGATAAGTATATTCATTTAGAGAAATGTTTGAAAAAATAAAAACAATCTTTTAGTTAAGTAATAAAAAATACAATCGTAGGGTAACCTGCAGGTCAAAGATTTCCCTGATGATAGCCAACCTCCGATAGGAAGTGGCATGTGCAGACTTTTTAATCAGGTGGCTGTAGGAAAAACAGGGAATTAATTGACTTTAAAAAAGCTAAAAACAACTTACGTACCGAAACACGCCTTTTTTGTCACAAACACAAACGAGTCTTCCGTTGAATGCGAATTGCGCACACTTGCACATTTTTGTATGGAACACAGTTCAAATTTTAATATGATATATGCGTCATTTTACATACTTAGTTTCTGCTTTTGACACGTTATAGTAGGGCGTTGAATGATTTGTAGCTGAAACTTTAGCGCAGTTTCAATGGAAAGTGTAGATTGATTTCTTGCAAAAATTTGATAATTTTATTATTATTTATATGTTTATTGGACTAAGGTTGATTATGTGCATGTATGGAATGCACGCCTCTGCTGTTCGGAAAGGGCATCAGAAGTAGAAGAATATGATGATATTTAATATAAATCGACGAGTGTCCAGCATATATATGTGCGTAATATTAATGGGTTTAAAGATAATAATTGCAAGCGCAATTGGATTCTAATAAAATTATTTCCGGGCTTAGGAGCGACTGCTCACGCGATGTAATAATTAATCAACGTACAAACACGCGAACGGGAGTGCAACAAGAAAGCGAACTCTCGCTTCGACAACCATTAGGTATATTACGTGAGACGGCCTAAGAGTTCCGACTGTCCGGAGCCAGGGATACTATGGCATCCAGAGGTGGAGAGAGAAATGCCTTTCAGATTTGGCAAAATCTTTCCTTCTTGGTACGGTTCTTCATTGCTGAAGATCGTGATCTCCACTCCAATTTATATGGCAGGACTTCTTCACTCCTCGCAGAAAGCTGCAGATTTGGTCACTTCGGCGCATTTCTGATCTTCAAATGCTTCTCCTGTCACTAAAAATTTGGCCATTAAACACAGATAAAGTAATTTCAAGAAATTTTGGGAGCTAAAAGAGACCTTTCACCATGGTGATAATGATGGTATTTTTCATTCTCTAATAAACTTGAAAAAATGATGTGGATAAACCCACTTCTTTTGCCAACGCCGGGTTTGTACCTTTGAAATCTGTATAAATTCTATTTATTTTGTTTTTAAAATTATTGATCCATGTAATATGGGCTTGACATGTCAAACTGCAGTGAAATACCGGAACGTGGTGAATTACATTTACCTGCAACTAGTATGTACCAATGTAAGATACAGGCACGCGAACTTGCTTACAATGAAATGTGTGCAAGTAACCAAGTAAGCAAGCTTCAAGTTATATTGAAATGTCAGATGAAATGATGTAGAGCAACCATTTTAACATCGCGATGTTGATGAAAAATCTATAGAGGATATATTATTGGAACTGTGTTGTAGTGGATTTTGACAGATTTAGTGATAATTATCTTTTTTAAAACGAAAAAAAAAATGATTACCAATAAAGTCAAACAATTTTATCTAATTATGGCAAGCCTACCTATTTTTCTGTATAATTGTAATTTTGGATTGAAATGGATTTAATGTGTCTTTTAAACAATAGATATTACATATTTTTCTAGTGGAATAACTTAAGAGGAAGCTACAAGCCAAAAATGTGTATATTCTTGGTATACCTTATATTGTAAATTCTTGGTATACCTCAGCACGAGCAAGCCACCCAGTGAGGCCAACATTACTGGAAAACTTTGAAATGTAAAAAATATTGTACCAAATAAAAAAAACCCTAGGTAATAGTCACGATTTGACGGCCGGCATAGTCCAGTAGTAACGCATTGGACTGCCATTCCGAAGGTCGCGGGTTCGAACCCGGCGTGCGCAATTAAATTTTATTTGATTAATTTGTGTTATTTCACAATTAATTAATTAAAATAATATATAGTATATTTGCGGCACGTTCCAGAGTGGAAGATACTACCAGTATCGCCCTGGTGTAAGACCACCATTCAGAATTGAAACGTTGCTCCAAATGGCTTTAGCCGTGTTTAGTGACTAGATCTGAATAGCCAGGTACTTCCCCACCTTCTTCTTTCCCTTCCCCACTTACCTTCAGCCTCACAACATCCCCCAATTGGGGATGCCATAGTCTCATTGGCTCCAGACGGGAGCAGTTGGGACTCTTGTGAGGTATTCACTATAAAAAAAATTAAAAAAAATTAAAATCGCTTGAGAAAACGGAGTAAAGAAACGTTCGATTTCAAGCACAAAACTGGTTTTCATTTATTTTGTAAATAATTTTATAAGAAAGCAAAAAAGTTAATCAAGTGAAACTGTCACAGATAATCTTAGCTATAATACTGCATTTTTTAAAGTTGTTTTTTTACGCGTTCATACAATTCTATTGAAAAAAAAATTAGTAGTTTATATTTATATTTTTTATTGAGTAATTTATTTTTTTATTTGTATTCTACTCAAGCGAAGCTATACGAAAACCTTCAATTTATCTAAATCATATTTTTTGGTATTCACAATGTAAACCAATTCGTATGTAAACAAAGATTAATCAAAATAATAATTTAGCATTAAGCTTCGCCTTAATGAATAAAACCTCAAATTGCATTTTTTAATCATTGAAGACAATATTAACGACTCTCAAACGAGAAATGTGAAACAGAAAAAGATTCGGTCACATCTGCGAATTGAACCAGGATCTCTTCTTTGCCGAGAACATGCTTTGAACACTGAGCTAACCCGTCCATATCAACTTACGTCATTGTTAACTGTATCTACCAACATAATCCTGTTTTTCTTAATTTTCAAAAGGCAAGCTGTGTTTTTATTAGTTTAGTTGATATATTGATTCTCTATATTTATATAAGTATATTCCATAACGAATCTATTCAAAAACGAATTATATCAACAATTTTTTAATGATTTTAAAATTAATAAATAAATTGAATTGTAAAGGGTCTTCCCAAACCAGCCTCTCCCGATCTGGCATGCCATGCAGTTGATGGGAAGGCGCATCCTGAACACACCTCACCCGATGAAACCGAGCAACCATGCTAAATCACTAAACGTAGGGAACCACTTGGGGTAACCTAGAGCAGAGGCGTTGGTTATTCAATAAACGGTTCCCGGGGCGACGGTACCCCAACCCACCTCCCAAATTGAAATTGTTTGAAAAACAGTCAATCACATATACATAGAAAATCAGTTTCCCGTCAAACTTTTAGTATATTCCTAATATTTTAAATCGCGTGTTCCCATGCACCTATTTTTTTTCTTGATAATACGAGTATGTAATGAAGAGATGCGAAAATATAATGATTTTTACGAACACGTGTTCCGATATTGCGATAATACAGTTTTTTAATAAAGTTTAGCAGGAAAAACTATGAGACCTGGAGTCCCGTTTTTTACTGGATTAAGAAAATTTTGAAGAGAATCTTAATAAATTTGTAATATTTTATATCAGAAAGTTTACTCCGTGCAGTTTCACTGTTCGTGCCAACTTTCGTCTGGTAATGACCTTTGATGTTATATTATCATAAACACATGTTTTCATTACGATAAGTTTCATAAAGTAACTGCAGCCTCTACAATTCTACAATATTATTAAAGATATAACGCTTTTTAATTCGAACATACTGAAAGGCATGGTTCGATTTTGCAAAAAAGAAGGTTCGTTGTTTTACCCATTTATGGCGAGATGAAAGGGTTTATTGTTATTATTTTTTACTATAACAAGTTCTTACGCTTGTGAGTGAAGTGATTATCTGCCTTGTTGATGGTTCTATGGGCTGGTTATAATAAAATTTGCATCGATAATTATATGTAAAATAAGGATGAAAAATGATGGATTGGGGAGGTTAATGAAGATGAAATGTGTGCTAAGATAATGCGTTAAAACAGGTTGGACGTCGAGAAAATAAGCAGTTAATGTTTATAAATTAAGAGAAGAAAGATTGACAAGGTACGCTGGTTTGCTAATGATTTATAGATCGTAAATGGAGGGTGCGAACTTGAATCTCGTTAAAATGCAGAAACATGTATAAAAATTGATTGATTTATGATTTTGTGAGAATCTTCGTGATCGAGTATTGAGATCAATGACCCGAGTGAATTCAAAATCTGAAACCATATTTTACATTGGTTTTCCAGGTCTAAAAATATACTTAATTGTATGTTGTTTCGTTGCATAGGAAATTTACTTAATTACATGTTGTTTCGTTGCATAGGAAATATACTTAATTACATGTTGTTTCGTTGCATAGAGAAAGGTACCTTCAGTATCACAGGGGGATGGGGAATACTTACGGTGTTATAAAAATGCTGTTGGTTTATTAAAATTCTGGTCAAATTATTTGTTTTCTTGTTAAAAAGGGACTGCAGGCCTTTGTCGAATGAATTGACAGAGTTCCTAACAAAGTATCAGTTAAAAGCGGATGTTTTATCAGGACGGCAAAACACGGGCTCATACAAGTGATATTTATAAGAAAAAAAACGTGTTCTCCAAATATTCTGAATGACTAATGTTTTAACAGGAAATTGGCATGCTATCATATTTTTAATAGGATAATTTTTCTCTGCGCACACTGGTGAGTAACAAAAAAATATTTGAAATAGCTGTGGAAATTTTGGGCGTTCTGTTATCAATTTATGAAATTCTCCGTAAAGGCGGCACAGGACTCTAATAACGTGGATTTGCTCGAAGCTCACATTTTAATTAATTCCGACGATAAGGTAGGCGACACATTACGCTATACGCATCATGGCTTGGCCTATTTCAGTGTATCGCTCGACATACACTACCAACGGGAATGTATGGTGAGCGATATTCTGAAACAGGCCAAGCCACGCAAATATAGCGCGCTTATGTGGTCTGTCACAACCTTAATACATTTTTTATCCATGGAAATTAAATATAAATATCATACTTATATTAAAATCAACAAATAAAGTAACTTATCACCAAAATATTATCCCGAAAAAGGTTTGAAATATTAATAAACCGTTTTTCAACTATAAAATTAGCGGTGATCGTCAGATTTTATTTTTTCATACGATAAATCAGTAACTTCCCGAGGAGGTATTTATTGAAAAAAATCTTAGATTTTGATAATACATTCATCAGAATTAATTAAAATAAATAAACACAGCGGAAAGATCAAATATTTGGGTCTGCCAGGGCAAATTCGACTTAAGGACCGTCAAATACGTCGGGCTGTGTGCCGAATATAACTCTAGACGGCTTTTTTACTTACGTCGTTACGATTCCCACTTTATTTTAGAATATTTGTCGTTATTTTTTATTTTTTATTTTTTTTATTTATTTGCAAAAACAGTACAAAAACCAATACATTGCAAAAGCGGTAAACAAATTATTGAAGAAAATTTTATACATAAGTATACAGTTAAAACATATGCAAAAGCGGTAAACAAAATATGGAAAAAAAATTATACATAAGTATACAGTTAAAACAAATACAATATTTCGCGCTTAAAGTCGTTGTAGGACATATGGAAAATATCCAAGTTAGCTGGAAGGGAGTTAATTAACCTAGTGAGTCTTCCCAGGGGCATCACCATTGGTAAGTTAGTTCTGGACCTGGGAAGAATTAAAAGCCTGTGTTGGCGGCCTCTCGTGAAATTATCCGGGACATAAAGTCCTATTTTTGACAGAATGTCTGGAATTGATACTAAACCATTCAGAAGCTTGTAAGCCATCATCAATAATGCGACGTCCCGTCTGGAACTAAGGCTGCAGATATTCAGCATTCCCGAGATAAATGCTGTTGGAAACAGCCATGGGTAAAAACCAAACTCTCTCATATAGAGGTATCGTAAAAATTTCTTTTGAATTTTCTCGACCATTAGTACATAGACAGTGTCCTCTGGCCCCCATACCTGAGATCCACTCTCGAGAATGCTACGCACTAAGCTAAAGTAAAGCAGCCTAATGACTGCAAGGTTTGTCAGTTCCTTTGAATTGTGTATGACAAAACCTAACATTCTTGTAGCTGATTTACAGATCTTTTCAATGTTATGTTGTCGCTGAAATTCCAGGAAAGCGCCATTCTTCACCAATTCGTACACGTTATCAAAGACTTAAAATATAGTAGATAGTCAAATAAATGACATTACATTTAAATTTCAATTCAGCATAAAAATCCCTTAATTTAGCATTATCGATATAAAAAAGGCGTAGGTACACAATAATAAAATAATACCTTACAAAATTTATAATATTTAACCGATTGGTCGCGCTAACAAGTGACGAATTGGTAAGTTAACGAAGTATATTGAATTTTTTCTCTTTAAAAAACTTACATGTGCTGATTTTGAAAACTGGTGCACAGACAGTGTCAGGTTTTTGTTAGCTTTATAAGTACTTACGTAGACTGAAATTGTGTTTACAAGCATAACGAGTATAATGCATTGTTTAAAGGCTTGAGAATAACCTACCTGTAACTATATTATATATTTAAGATATTTTTTTATTAGCGAACTTTAAACTGCCGAGTATATGAAAAATGATGCTTATAAATTATTTTACGCTAGCTGTACCCCGCCACTTGTTGCTGCGGCTCCTTCCAAAACTTTCAATAGCATTCTCAAACTTTCCGCAACCTTCTAGACTCACAACACACTCCGCAACTCAGTTTGGAACCTTCTTGAACTTTCTCCTTCCAGAATCTAATAGAGCATTCGAGAATTTTTATGAAATTTCTGGAATTCCAGACAAACCGACACAGTCGGCGCGGCGGGCCCATTCTGAAATAATCTGAAGTATTCGCGGCCTTTCCATAACAAAGTACATTTTCGTCACCCACTCCCACCCACACTCAGCCACCTCCACCAAGATCTCTTACTTTCGATGTGACACCAAGGGCTATCTACCACCATAACAACCGGTGGGTGACAGTGGCTGGTTGTGAAGAAAATTAGTCGGGCAAAGAAACACGGGTTTCTTTTTATGATAAATATATATCATGTCGTGGGGTATTATGCCGTGTTGCGCTTCCTCCTTCTTTAGCCAATGTTTCAGATGGTGACCGGATAAATCATCACAATGATAATTCATCACATCTTTAAAAAGTTATATAAAATCATGGAAAGTGATGAAACAAAAACTTTATTAGCTGGGTTAAGTAGGTTAGGTTAGGTTAGGTTAGGTTAGGTAAAAAAAATAATTTTTTTCATCGTTTCTAATGACTTTATATCACTTTTTAAAGTGTGTTGAATTGTCACTGTGTTGAGTTATCATGGAACCATAAACTGTCAGTATTTTGAAACCATTCTAAATAAAAGTCTTTAATTGTTTTTCATGATGTTAAAGAGGTTGGCAAGCCCATTTTGATAAATAGCGTCGTTAGAAGGATACAGTGGAAAAATCTGATCATTTCACATTTTTTTAAAGCCCTAATTGCTCCCAATCATCTGGAGCCAGTGAGACTATGGCATCCCCAAGTGGGATATGTTTTGAGGCTGAATGTGGTTGGGAGGGGAAGGAGATGGGAAGAGAAAGTTGGGAAAGTACTTTTGGCTATTATTTTTTTTTTGACCAAACACGGCCAAAGCCATTTCAAGCAACGTTTCAACTCTGAATGGTTTTCTTACACCAGAGCGATACTGAAAGTATATTCTACTCTGAAACGTGCCACAAATATACCATATATTATTTTAAATATGTATTTTGTAAAATAGCAAAAAAAATCAAGTTACATTTATTTGCGTGTGCCAGGATTTGAACTCGTGACCTCTCGCTTGCTAGTCGAGGACCTTATTATTCGACCACGGAGGCCGTCGAAAAAAAAACCGGGAATTAAATTTGGTGAATGTGGAATAACCACTGTTGAAATATTAAAACTCCGAAGGCACGATTCTCGTTAGCAGGACAAATGGTACTCAGTCAAACCCGAAAAGACACGACACAAATTTGCGTTCAGTAAAAAAGGTCATACATCGTTAAATAATGGCATCGATTAAAAATGAGTACAGAGATTCTATTATTGTTGATATTTTAACTAAAGGTGTTACGAACAAACTAAATGCAACAATTTTTTCAACACGTTCTTGCTATCAAATACCCTATAATATTAGTAATACCTCCAACTTCTGACGTTTCCAATACATTCTGATGGCAGCATGCTACACTATCGCCTTCTAGCGACGTGAGTTGTACGCCTTGATTTCCTTACATACATTTTGATGGATTTTATGTGAAATATAAGTTGTTTACAGATGAATCATCTAAATGTGGTAAAGATCTGCGATTAATGTCATCCATTCACTTCATTCATTTAAGATATAAATGTATACTTATCAATAAATCCAGCTAACCCATTAGACGCATTTTGCACCCGTGTTCTAAAATTTATTATAAAAAACACCCTGCTAATATTATAGAACTTCCTTCCTTGTATGGCGCTAGTAAAATTAGAAAGAGTATTTATTGATGTATTTTTAAATGTAGCCATGTTAGTTGTAAGTGTCTACGTATTTATTTATTTATTAATGCCCCTTTTCGGGGCGTAAAACATGAGAATATTAAGAAATATACATTATTTACTGTACATAACTGAATTGCTTCATTAACAACATTTTATATTTGTTTGAAGATAAATTGAAGATGTCCACTGACTTGGTATAATTGTTTCCCTTCATTAGTATTCTGAGAAAAGAGGAATACATATGGTAGTTAGTCCCAGAATTTCTGCACTGAAATAAATCCTGAATTACGTTGTGGAATCCAAAAGCTTATCAATTCTATACTATCAACTAAATCATATAGAAATACCAAGTGAGTGAAAATTTTTCTGTCTGACAATTTGAGCATATTCATATAATTTAACAGAGTGCTGTAGTTCAACATAATTGCTGGAATACCCATTTTAAAATTTATAAAAGTAAGAATTTGTTTTGTATTCTTGACAGCTTGTACATATGTATATTATAATGTGGGTTCCAGACAGGAGAATTGTACTCTAGTTGACTTCTTACATAGGCAAAATATAAAAATTTAATACACTTTATATTGTTAAAATTTCTGGTTAACCTACTTATGTGATTATATATGTTAATCAGACAGTAGTTATAGGTCTTATTCGTAAGTCACTAGATATACGTCTTAGATGTAAGTCACTAGTTTAAGTCAGTAGTTATGAGCCTTAGTCATAATTCACTAGAAATAAATTTTAGATGTAACTCACTATTTATTATGAATCCCAATTGTAGGCAAGCTGTATTAATTATTTAATAAATATATTTGTACAGCGCCCCTGAAGTGATTTTTCATGAAAACAGCGCTATATAAAATAGCCAAATATTGTTATTATTTACGTGGATAAATTATGGAAATCGAAAAAAAATACATCCTATCTTAATGCTTTTTTTACTCTCACTTTTAAAAAATAGTAAAGCTCCTATTAAATTTGTCTTTGACTGTTTAGAAAGATATTAAAATACTTTTATGTATGCTTTAATGAGGACTAATTAATGTTATGGGGTATTTATTGTAATTCATTAAATTTAATTCCCAGAATAATTAGAACTAACGTGTCGAAGTTTGTTAGCATCCTGAAAAACGACTTGTAGTTTTTGTTGTTTGTAATTATGACATTTGTAAATTGCATTCATATAACCTACTTGTGGGGCATTTATATATGTAATTACTAAAGACAGTATTAGCGATTTCTAAAAGAAAATCTGAAACAGAAAATTCAGAAAAGGATACGGTCACATCTAGGACTCGAACCCAGAACCCTTGCCTTGCCGGGGCACCGCTCTACCACTGAGCTAATGGGACCCTATCCCCTTCGGTCGCTTTTAACTGTATCATACTTCGAATAAGAACTACCAACATTGTCTTCATTTTTTAACCGCACATTTTTTATTGGCAACTATCTTTATGTATGATCGCAAGATTTTCGTTTAGAAATCGCTAATATTGTCTTCAATAATTAAATATTACAATTTGAGGTTTTACTCAATAAAGTTATTCCAAAAAATAAATATTTATATATGAATTTATAAATATTGATCAAAATACAAATAAGAAAGCTCAAAACACCGCCAATAATTTCTAAATGAATTAAATTTGCCGTCATCGAATCCTAGTGAATGTCAAAGTCAATATGCTACACTAACGCCTCTAGCGGCCAGAGATGTTGATATTGCCACTATTTCACTGGAGTTGGGCGTTTAATTTAAGGGTATTTGCTGCCATGGCATCAATGGCAAAATGAGGAACGGTTATGAACAGATTTACACTAAAATAAAGAAGTGATCTATGATGAAAAGCTGTGTTGCCCTTCGTTCTGTTACCAACCAAGGTTTCGAATAACCTTGCAGTGTTCATCATCAAATAATACAGGGACACTTCAAGACATTCTGAAACGTTGGATAAAAGAGAAGGAAGCGCAAAATACAAAATATACTGACACCAAATACAGACTAAATCCGAAACCAATTAACTACATTAAAATACCATGTCATATATTTATAATTCTTTCAGATAAAAACTGCATAAAATATTAATAATCACTTCAGATTATTCATACTACAAAGTTTTAATAATATGTTTATGAAATCGTCAGCACCTGAATTACTAGTGAGGATATCATTATCTTCATTTGTTAGAAACAAGGATGAGCCATTTAAAGCAAAGTTCTGAATGGTGATCTTTATCTAGGGCGATACTGAAAGTATCTACCACTTTGTAACGTGCCGCAAATGTATAAATGAATAAATTTTTAAATAATAAAAAAAATAAAATAAAATAACCCGCGACGTCTAGATTCGTAGCCCAGGATCGAAACCACAAGTTGTGAATTTTGGGTGTAATAGAATGCTAAAATTAAATAAAATGTCATTTTTTATTTTTTTTTCGAAAATTCGTTTTTTGTATGAAGAATTTCAGGAAAGTGCACTGCCAAACTGAAATTTTAATTCCATAGTCATTTTATTTTTAATATTAGCACTGGTTGTGCGGAACTCTTTCGTACGCAATTGTGCGGGGGGTTGCGGTGCGGTGCGGATGCGATATAGACTAAGACAAATAAAAACGAATTGAATTGCCTTAGTGTTTGCAAGAGGAAAATGAGTGGGAAAGGCCAAAGACTTACCCTGGTCTCGTTCTCCTTAAGCCGCTGGTTCTGCTCTCTTATCAGTTTGCATACAATTAACATTAACACTTAACACAAAACAAAAAAACACAGTGAAATTCACTGCGGCGGGTAAAACCGTTTCACTGGACGATTGTGCTCCAAAATGATCACAGCCGAGTTCAACATATGCGGGTTTCAATATGACACGAAATGTTCGCGGGTAAGATGCAACGATAACAACTGAACAATACTCCTTGTCTCTGGGCCCGGATCAAGGAAAGGGGACAAGGGGCAAAGGGGGGTGAAGGGTACACATTTAAGGCTATTCAATTTTAAACCTCACGCGCAACTATCCCCCCCGCCTTGAAAGGGTGCGAAATCACCCCTTTTAAAACCGCATTGTCATGGCATTTATCATATAAACAAATTAACATAACCTACAGTTATCCTAAATTTCCTAACCTACATTGACTAAACCTAATGCTACTAGACTACTATTGAGTTGGCAAAGGGTATAGCCGTATTACTGGGCGAATATAAGATCCCAGCACTGTTCTGACACGAGCAACACGAATTACTCCATCTTTTGCGGGGAAAACTTCATCAATAATAGCTAACGGCCAATGTAATGGTGGGGCGTTTTCAGTTCCCACTATTACTACTAAGCCGACCTTTACTGGATTAGTAGGAGTATTCCATTTTGGACGTACTTGCAGAGTATGCAAGTAATCTAATCTCCATCGCTTCCAGAATGATTGAATTAATTTATCGAGTAAATCATGACGCGATAGAAGGTTCAAATTATCCTTCTCGATTTCCATGGCGGGCAGGTGTTTTAAGGGAGTTGTCGTCAAGAAGTGAGCTGGCGTTAACGCAAGGGGCTCGGAGGGGTCTGAAGAGAGCGTTCTACACAATGGCCTCGTATTCAGAATGGTTTCTACTTGTGCAAGTACTGTAGTTGCCTCTTCAAACGATAGAATCTGATCTCCTATTACTCGAAAAAGATGAGTCTTCATACTTTTAATATTGGATTCCCAATTTCCTCCAAAGTGGGGTGCTATTGGCGCATTCAAATGCCAGCTTATTCTATTATTGGCCAAAATACTTGCGAATTCTTCACCAAAATGTGAAGATGACGAAAATGCGTGCAATTCATTCAATTTTCTCTTGGCTCCTACAAAGTTAGTTCCGTTGTCTGAGTATAAATTTGACACAGGACCACGTCTAGAAAGAAATCGTTTGAATGCGTTCAGAAAACATTCGGTGCTCAAACTTGACGCCAATTCAAGGTGTATAGCTCTTGTTGTCAAACACACGAATAAGCAAATATACGCCTTTTGAGAACGAATTCCACGTCCACGTGATACGGTTACCCTTAAAGGCCCGGCAAAGTCTATACCCACATGCGTAAATGGTTTAATAGACTGAATGACACGACAATCTCTATGATCTGCCATTAAAGGTGCAATTGTTTTAGGGCGTAGCCGAAAACACGAATTGCATTTATGTACTCGATTTCGAATTAAACTACGTGCTGACAGTATCCAATATTTTTGCCTCAAAATAGACATTAATAATGCGGGACCCGAGTGACAATGAATTTTATGATAATGATCAACCAACAAATTTAAAACGTGATCCTTTCGCGGGAGAACTATGGGGTGCTTTTGATCATAATTTAAATCCGAATTAACTAAACGACCTCCCAACCTTATGATTCCGTCATTCAAGAACGGTCTCAAACGTTGAAATACGGGTTTACACGTCTTTCCTTGTTGTAGATTTATCAATTCCCCGGGAAAGTACGCTCGTTGTATTTCGCGCAATATTTTAAGCTCAACGAACTCTAAATCTGACCCACGTATATATTTTCGATATGGCAACACCTTAAGAAAACGAAATACGTAAACCAAACATCGTAATAATTTATTCCACGAGGAAAAGCGCTTTGACAGGGTTAGAATATCATATTCTTCTAAACCAGAAGTCATTACTAACGAAATAGACTTCTGTTCGGGTGGTTCTGTGACCATGTTGACATCAAATGTGGTAATGGGCCACCGTTCAGGCCTAAATTTCATCCACGGTGGGCCATGAAACCATAGCGGGTGATCTAAAATCTGATTGGGGGTAAGCCCTCGTGACAGACAATCAGCGGGATTATCTGTGCCTGCGATATGATTAAAACAGGTAGCTGATAATTCAGATTGAATTTTAGCAACTTTATTAGCCACGAATGTCCCCCAACGGTGCGGAGAAGACTGAATCCAACAAAGTGCTACAGTGGAATCAGTAAATGCGTATATATTTTCAATTTTCAAGCGTTTTTCTAAGGTTTCTATTACGTTATGCATTAATTTTGCAAGTATTAATGCAGCGCAAAGTTCTAATCGTGCGAGAGAAACAATTTTCACAGGAGAAACCTTCGATTTTGCACAAGCAACATGTACTGAAATTGCTTCATGATTTTGGACATGGAAATACACTATACCTCCATATGCCTTTTCGCTGGCATCTGCGAAACCAACAATGGTTACGATGCTACTGGACGTGATGCCAGTATGACGCGGAATTTGTATTCTATTCAGTGAGGAAAGTTCCTCACAGAATTGCGTCCATATCCTTACAATATCGTCGGGAGGCTCATCATCCCAATCGCATTTGTGTAGCCACAATTGTTTAATTAAAAGCTTGGCATATAAAACGACAGGCGCGATGAAGCCCATAATATCCCATATTTTTGCGACACAAGACAATATATTTCGTTTTGTACAACCTGTTTTAGGTGTAGAAGTGACGAACGAGAATAAATCGGAATTTGGTGACCAGTATAAGCCCAATATTTTATGCATGCTTACTTCATCAAATTCCTTTATCGCTGATAAGCGATGCGAATCTGGAATAGATTCCAGAACATTTTGCGAATTGCTGGTCCACTTGACAAGGTCAAATTGGCCAGTCTTCAATAATGCGATTAACTGAGAGGACGTTTCCTTTGCACCCTCTTCAGTTTCCATACTATATACAAAATCATCCATATATAAAAATTCTTCAATAATTTTCTTAGCCTCAGGAAAAGCTTCTCCTTCATCGGAGGCCAATTGCCTGATAGTGCGTAAAGCTTGAAATGGGCTGGATGTAAGACCAAAACAAACGCGGTTAAACTCATAAGTTTTAATATCTTCGCTGGGCGAGAAGCGATACAAGATTCGTTGATATCTCCGATCACTATCTTTCACTCCTATACACAAAAACATTTTGCGTATATCAGCTGAAAGAGCTATTGGGAATACACGAAAATTCATAATTATATTAAATAAATTTCCCTGTAAATTTTCCCCACTATATAAAATATTATTCAATGACACGGAAGTGCTTGTTTTTGCGCTAGCGTCCAGGACTATTCTCAAACTGGTCGTGATTTTATCCTCTCGTACAACTCCATGGTGCGGAATTATGTATGAAGGCATCTCATTTCCTTCATTTGAAGTGCTGAGAGTCAAATAATCCTTCTCTAAATATTCATTGATAATATTATTATAAGCTTCTCTTAATTTTGGAGAGGCTTCCAATTTACGTTCAAGGCATAAAAAACGTTTCTTTGCCATTGCAAATGAATCCCCAAGGGTTGAAACATCCCCTTTAAATGGCAAAGTTACTATATATCTTCCATTTTCAGGATCTCTTGTGGTTGTTCTTTGATATATTTCCTCACATTCATGATCTTCAGGACTTTTAATAGACGGAACGTTTACCTCTTCTAATTCCCAAAATCTTTTGAGACAAATATCATCTGGTTCTTCTAGCATGGCACAACAAGATACGCTAACATTATCCTCAACCCGAGTTGGTGCTGATCCCAAAATAACGTATCCTAGAACTGTTTCTAAAGCATGCAGATTATGCCTCTGAAAAGGGTCTTGAACCCTTTTTGACAACAGGAGATGCGGGAAGAGCTGGGCTCCTAGCAACATGTCAATTTCTCCTGGTTCTCCATATGACTCATCCGCCAACGGTAAGTCATTCAAATATGACAATGAAGGTACATCAACTTTGGCGGTAGGTAAGCGCTCTGTAACTTTATTCACAATCAATGAAGTAATGTTATAATTTATTGATCGATTGAAACGAGAGTAAATTTCGGTCTGTATGGAGCCTGTAATGGGCTTAGACGATCCTCCAATACCCTTAACGGTGGAACAAGACGGGCGTTGATATTCAAAAAATCCTAATTTTCTACAACAATCCCGAGTAATAAAATTGCTCTGAGATGCGCTGTCCAATAAACACCTAACGAGATGTTC
Organism: Hesperophylax consimilis; assembly: GCF_061612785.1. Classification (NCBI taxonomy): domain Eukaryota; kingdom Metazoa; phylum Arthropoda; class Insecta; order Trichoptera; family Limnephilidae; genus Hesperophylax; species Hesperophylax consimilis. The sequence continues at coordinate 2,560,653 of NC_142857.1, forward strand.
ATTTCCCTGTGCGTCTATTATTCCCACTCGTGCGGTAGCCAGCAATACAGTACAATGAGTCTTTAGACTATGAGATCGAACAGTTGAAAAAGTACACAAAGCTACATCAGAATTGGAGCAGCCCGGTTTTGGATCATTCGATTGATCAGCTTTCTGGTTTTCAATTCTTTGGGCATTTTGAGAGTCTGACTGCCCCTTGTGTGATGCACCCTGTTCTTCAAAATGTAACATTGTATGATGAAACTTGTCATTACACTTATGACAATTTTGATTTGAATTGCAAGCCCTAGCCTTATGTCTATCACTAAGGCATCTAAAACAGAATCCCTTTCTTTTGATAAAATTGAACCGTTCCCTTACAGTCAATTTTTTAAATTCTGAACATTTAAACAAATTTCCATGCGATAAATTATTGCAAAGTAAACATTTAATAGGCTGACGATTTTCCTCACTACCAGCGCTCATATAGGCATGCGTCGATTTTTGTGACCGTTTTAACGTTTCACTTTTATTTTCCACCGATTTTCTTGAAGAACCGGTTCTTTGCAAGATCTTAATTTGTTCACGCACAAATTTCACCAATTCTTCAAACGAGGGGAATTCATTTTCCCGATTGTATGTTTCGAATCCTTTCACCGAGTCCATATCAAGTTTTTTCAATGCAATGTGTAAGAAAATAAAGTCACACAAATTATCTAAATTTACATTTTTAACGGCTGCCACAGCTGACGCAAAATGATCAATGAAGGATTCCAGATTATTAATATTTGCAACAGCAAAGGATTTAAAATCCAAAATTTGATCGATGTATGCAGAAGATATTACTCTTTTGTCGTTATATTTATCGATCAACGAGTTAAAAATAATTTCGTAATTTTCCGGCGATAAAATGATCCCGGCGAACGTTGATTTAACACGGTTACTGATTTTTCCCAACAAATAATATAACTTTTCTGAATTCGAAAGTGTATCGTTATTGTGTACGGTGTTAATAAAACTTGAATAAAATATGGGCCAATTTTTTATTTCCCCATCGAAATATGCCAATTCAATCGGTGGGAGTTTTACACTACATTTTTTCTGTTTACTAACCACCCGCGAAGTGTTTTCCCGATTTAATGATATTTTTCTTTTGATATGTCCGTACATATCGTCGAACTTGAACCATCTTTCAAAATCAGGTTCAAAGTTTGAATCGATTTCCAAATTTAATATATTTATTTGTTGAGATATGTCCTCATACTTACTTCTAGTCAAGTCTAGAGTTTCAACTAACGAAAGAAACTCCTCTAGAATACTCAAGTCGGAAATTTTATTTGATAGTTCAAATAACTTAGTAAGACGTGCATCTAACGCATCTCGCTGAGCCGTCAGTAATCTCAACTTTTTTTCTTTAGTGGCCATTATGTATTTAGCAATAAATAATTAACCCAAATAATTAATTATAATTTAAATAACGCTATAATTGAATTAACGCTAGCGTAATTGATCAAAGTAAACAATTCTTCTGATATGTGTTTCCAAATTAAACTCAATAACAACTGAATATTATTATTCTGTTTACTATCTATTGTTAGCGGTCGTTAATACATACCTACGTACTTAACGCTAGCGAAGTATGTACTCGTATTATTAGAATTCAGTATTGAATACAAGTACCTACTTACACAATACGATTCCTTGCGTTAAACCAGGTACCTACATACACGATTAAATTATTGTCAACCTATAATCTGCCACGAGGAATTAAATGTAATTCGTTTTTAATAACTATTTGACGGACTAAATTTTAACCCATTTATAATGCAAATGCCATGATTTTGGTACAAATAATGATTATAGATTGCAATTGCAAACGAAAGTAATACAATATAACCCGGTTCGAAATTGGACCAATTTGATGGTTGTGCGGAACTCTTTCGTACGCAATTGTGCGGGGGGTTGCGGTGCGGTGCGGATGCGATATAGACTAAGACAAATAAAAACGAATTGAATTGCCTTAGTGTTTGCAAGAGGAAAATGAGTGGGAAAGGCCAAAGACTTACCCTGGTCTCGTTCTCCTTAAGCCGCTGGTTCTGCTCTCTTATCAGTTTGCATACAATTAACATTAACACTTAACACAAAACAAAAAAAACACAGTGAAATTCATTGCGGCGGGTAAAACCGTTTCACTGGACGATTGTGCTCCAAAATGATCACAGCCGAGTTCAACATATGCGGGTTTCAATATGACACGAAATGTTCGCGGGTAAGATGCAACGATAACAACTGAACAATACTCCTTGTCTCTGGGCCCGGATCAAGGAAAGGGGACAAGGGGCAAAGGGGGGTGAAGGGTACACATTTAAGGCTATTCAATTTTAAACCTCACGCGCAACTAAGCACTCTAGTACACCCAAAGTCACGAGCCGCCACTTCCACTGCACTCAGGGAGGTCGTGAAATATGGTACAAAACAAAATAAGGATGCAGAATAAACGCAACCAATTAAAAACATTTCAAATTGGAACAATGGGAAGCTTTTGAAAATAATTGTCCAAGCGTTCAAATGCTAGCAGACTTGGCAACTTTTTGCAGGATTTTCGCAGACAACAATTCCTTTTACAGGTGCGAGCAAAAGCATCATTGCAGTGCGTGCGAGTACCTATAAAGCTACAGGTTAAGCATTATTAATGTGCATTGAGTCGGTTGCAGGTTGGTCGAGAGATGCGTATAGATTTACGCATGCGCTGTGGCCCACAATGGGATAACCCGTTTACAATACGAGTGAATCAATCAGGCGACGCATCCTGGATCTGAGCACGCTGGAACAGGGTTGAGAAAAGCTCAATTTATTTATTCACGCCTTTACGGATGAAACTTACTGATAGCAAAATAATTATTAAGGCCCCGTAGTAAGCGTTTAAAGATGGTTTCAAAGGGAGATATGTAAATACGAATGTTAGAGGGAGCGCGCTAATATAAAAAAAGAAAATAATTTAGCGAAAATGGTGAAAGTATTAAATAAATACGACTCATTCGAAATAGGGTAAAAATCTCTCAAGAAGTTGCATTTAAAGATAACTAACTAACCATCACGCCGTTTCCCCGCAGGGGTAGGCAGAGACGACGGACCGCCAAACAACTCGGTCTTGGCACACACTCCTTGCCTCATTCACATTCATACATCGTCTCATACATACTCTTCTATTGTTCTGACTCTTGACATGGCCCGACTCAAGTATCTGATTCACTTGGTCGTGCCATGTCTTCCTCGGGCGTCCCCGACTTCTGCTACCATTCACATTTGCATCGTATATTCTCCTTAAACTCCTTTCTTCGCTCATTCGCTCTACATGCCCAAACCATCTAAGCGTCCCTTTCTTGATCTTACTCATTACGCTTACATCAGCCTTGCACTCTTTGCGGATATCCACATTCCTCACACGATCATACATGGTTTTACCACACATACGCCTCAGGGATCTCATTTCAACAACATTCAATCTACTTTCATCCTTTCTTTGCCAGTTCCATGCCTCACTTCCATACATCAGGGTAGGTACCAGCACTCCATTGTGGACTGCTAACTTCGCTTCTTTGGACAATTTTTTATTAGCGCCAACTGCGTCCAGTCCTGTATTAATGGAGTTACCTGCATTTACTCTTCTTTCAATATCTCTGACAGCCTTCCCATCTCTCGTAAACATGCTTCCTATATACACAAACTCATCCACCTGCTCCAAGTATTCCTCATTCACAGCTATATTGCACACTGTTTTCGTACTTTCTCTTTCAAACACCATTACTTTAGACTTACTTACATTCATCATTAACTCATTCTTCACGCATACTTCGTTCATCCTAGACACGAGAGACTGCAGATCATCCATACTATTAGCAATCAGCACCGCATCATCAGCATACAACAGGCAACATACTTTCAGATTACTCAAATTCGCGCCCAACCCCACCTCTTTCAATTCTTGCATACAATTATCCATGAATAGATTGAATAACCACGGTGACATTACACAGCCTTGTTTAACACCTTTTGTGATATCAAACCACCCCGTAAAACCACCGTTCACCCTAACACATGCAACGCTTCCCTCATATAGAGATGCAATTGCCTGAGTTAGATTCGCATTCACTCCATACTTGGACAACACCTTCCATAGCTTTTTCCTGTCGACTCGGTCGTATGCTTTTTGTAGATCTACAAAGGCACAGAAATGTTTCTGGTTTTTTGCCAGAAACTTCTCGGTGAGCATACGCAATGAGAAGATCTGGTCCAGGCACCCCCTTCCACTCATAAAAGCACCTTGCTCATCCCATATTTTATCCTTAGTTTCCTTTCTTACCCTTTCAATCGAAATTCTACCATACAGCTTGCCAACTGAACTAAGCAGGCTAATAGCCCTATGATTCCCACATTCCATACGTGACCCTTTACCTTTGTATAATGGCATGATCACTGCCCTTCTCCAATCTAAGGGCGTGTAACCTTCCTTTAAACATTAGTTAAAAAGATTGCTCAACCATGTGAGAATTATACGGCTACCTCCTTTAAAATATTCAAATATTATTTTACAGTGTATCATTTAAAGATACACTGTAAATTTTTCATATCTATAACATATTAAATAACAGAAAAAAACGTGCTTTTAATAATTTTCGAAGCTAATTTTGCGATTTTTTTCCATCGAGCTAATTTCATATAATTTACGTATCGGTATTACAAATGTATAGATATTATTTTCAAGTATAACATATCTCTTTTTGGAACTTAAAAACTTAACGAGAAACTTGTTTTAAATCACTAGAAATTGGGTATGCGGGGGCTTAAGAATATTATTCGTTATTCGGTTAAAAACAGGATTGCAGGCCCTTAAAGAATGAATTGACAGGTTTCCTGAAAAACTTTTAGTAAAATACCAATGTATTGTCACCATGTCGGAATATGTGTTCGTAAAAATCCTAACATTTTCGCATTTTGTCATTATATATTATTAAGACAGTCGCAGTAGCATGAACTCATGTTCTGATAATATAAAAAAAAGTTACTAAAAGTTTATCAAGAAGCGGCCTGCAGTCCCGTTTTTATCCGGATTACTATAAATCAGAAATACTTCTTTTTCTCCGTGTTGCAGGCTTTTATATGTATATTTTGTTGTAGGTAGATTGTGCAGTTCTGTGTATAAATAAGTGTATAGTATATAACACAATAAACTGAGGATGAACCATATAAGCAGGTACAATACAAATTATCATAGAAAGTAGTGTTGTACAAAGGAGTTCAATAATTGTACATAATAACAAGAGTACAAAATAAGTACTTAGTTATATGTATACAAATTTGTAGGTAAGTGTTATTACTGAACTTCGGTCATATTATTAAACATAATCATTTAGGGTGGCGGTGCATACGTGATTTAAAATTAATTGTATTCCTGAATATATAATGGTTAAATTATTCTAATTTACTAAAATTTTAATTTTCCACAGTAGAACTAATAAGTTTAAATCATATCAGTCAAGCTATAAAGTAGGTGCCAACATTATTTTTATTAATAAGTAATTATTTATTTTTAATTTGAATTTATTTTGTTTAAATGTTAGTCAGAACTGTCAATAATGGATAGATCTAAATCTGAATCACTGATTACTAAAGGGACGAGATTGGAGATTAATTTAATGAACACCATTGAAGTTGAAAAATCACGAAACCTGTCAAAAATTTAAACATAAAATATACACATTTTAAGAACAGAATTATCTATTAATTAATTAATTACAACAAAATGTTTTCTGATTTTTTGGTAGGTACCTACCTACTTTATCTCTTGCTTGATTTGAAACAATCAGTTCCAATTGGTAAATTACACTTAAATTCAACATAAAATTGTGTTAATTGAACGTGAATAAGTTCACGCAGAAATAACGCACACCACAGACAACCAAAGTTAGCAAAATCTATATTAGGAGTTCATCTGTATTGATGTACTTGGTGACTTTTCATACTGTAAATTCAAGATACAATTAATTTAAGGGCAATTGTCTTTTGCTGGGATCCCTCCTGATCTATTTCGTAGAACTAACCGTTTGAAAATGCAAAGGAATTCCTTCATACTTGATCTGTTCTATGATTAGTTCTACATTATATAGAATGGAACAAAAGTTGAAGCTGATTTATTTTATTTTATTTGCTTTTACGCCGAGCTGGACTTTTAGATAGATTATAGGATCAGAACCTATCGAAAATTACAAAAACAAAGAGTTACACTAATAAGCTTAATATGGAGCAATATTAGTAAAAACGTAACAGTAACATAAAAAAATAGAAACTAGAACAATACAACGTATAAACAAATCCTTAAAACTACATTACCAACGCTACTATAATTTGTAGGATACAACAAAGTGCTGGTATACAATCAACACAAAAGGTACCTAAGCAGATTTCAACATTTTATAAAATTTTTTTGCCATCCCTGGAATCAAGGACACGCTGGATTATATTTTTAAATGCAAACGCCCTACACCCGGGAGTAAAACAACCTAGCAACTAGCAACAATAAAAATGGTCATATATAAAATATATAGTATTACCTATTATATATTATATATGGAATACCATTGAATCAAGAACAAAGCTTGGTCATGACATTCGCTTGGCCAATTCGGGCGGGAGTTTTGCCGCAAATGCCACCGGAACTGGACGATCCAGTTTTCAATTTACGCGTTCGGAATTTGAAAAATGACTCTTTTGTTGCGTCCAATGCGAAGCGAAGACGCGGAGTCCAATAAATTTTCGCCAAGAAAACTGGTTATAAATTTTTACTTGGTTTTATTTTTGCTTTTAATTTGGTACCTTCTTATAGTAGGTAGTTAGTTGACAAAAATGTGCTGAAAAAATTAATGCACACTTCAAAGGAATTAAGTCGAAATTGCTTATTAAATCTGGGCCCAGAGGTCACGGGTCAGATTCCAGACCAGGAAAATCACACGGAGAAAAATGAGTATGGCTGATTTATTGAAATCCTGTGATGGAAATCCATGACCTGATAAAATATGAGCCCATTCAGAATATATCGGAACACGTGTTCATGCAGGTGTGCTTTTCTGATAAATATAAATACGAAATACGACACTATTGGTATTTTTATGAATACGGTCCTCATAACACATTCGCATTTTACCGATACTTTGTTATAGGAAAGCTGGCCTGCAATCCCGTTTTTAACAGAAGTACAAATAATTTGATCTGATTTTTAATAAATTAGCAATATTTTATCAGTATCTTTTCTCCGTGCAACATTTTCTTGATTTTCATGAATTTTATCTTTTTTAATTTGCACCTCGTTCGAGGAATACAGAACTATTCATGGAGGACTGAACGCGGTTGACGTTGACAAAACAATGTTCAAAGTCTAGCGGTTTACTACGGAATACTGGTACCAAACCTGGAACAGGGCAGAGAGGCTTGGAACTGACAGAGGAAGGATGAAAGTAAACTGAATGCCTTAAAAATGAGATCCCTGAGGCAAATTCTGAAATATGTGGAGATCTGCAAAGAATACAAGGCTGATGTAAGCGTAATGAGTAGAAAATAACGATTAGATAGTTTGAGCAAATAGAGCGGGTGAACAAAAGGAGTGTAAGGAATGCAAAGTGAATGGTAGAATAAGTCGATAATGTCTTAGGAAGACATGGTATGATCAAGTGAATCAGATACTTGAGTCGAGAGTCAGAATAACGTGTATGTGACGATGTATGAATGTGAATGATTTGTTTAGCGGTTCATCTTCCCTGTGATGATTAGTTAGTTAACTCGTCCCAAAGCGTAAAATACTCTCAAACCTGACGAGAAACAACCATATAGTTATTAAACGTTGTTTAAAATGGCTTTAGAAATGTTTAGTCCCAGAGTGGAAGATACTACCAGTATCGCCCTGGTGTAAGACCACCATTCAGAATTGAAACGTTGCTCCAAATGGCTTTAGCCGTGTTTATTGACTAGATCTGAATAGCCAGGTACTTCCCCACCTTCCTCTTTCCCTTCCCCACTTACCTTCAGCCTCACAACATCCCCCAATTGGGGATGCCATAGTCTCACTGGCTCCAGACGGGAGCAGTTGGGACTCTTGCGAGGTATTCACTGTAAAAAAAAAAAAAAAAAAACATAACTCTGATAAGCCAGATCCCTTTTGAGCTCTATCTTCCCACTCTCCATTTCATCCCCCATTGCCTTATAAAATGCTCTGAAAATTGGGAACAAAATGACACACGAATCTGTACGGCAAAGATAAAAGTGAAATTTGTTGAAACATCTGTTTATTTTATTTCCCGGTAATTTAAACAAGCGTAAGATTTGTAGTTGTCAGACAAACCATTATTTAGCATGGGTCGGACTCTACTACCAAGTACCAAGTGATTTATTAATACCTTTATTAATGTAACATTTATTTACTGGAATGTGTAGTATGTTTTTCTGCCAGTAAGGTTGATGTGTAATACGGGTCGATATAGCGGCCGAATTATTGATGGCCTCTGTGGTTGAGTTATTACGATCCCTAGCTAAGAATCCGGAAGTCACAGGTTTAAATCAGATTATTTGCGGTATATAACACAAAAATTTATTACTTATAAATCTTGTATAGTGTATTTGCGGCACGTTCCGGAGTGGTAGATATTTTCAGTAGCGCCTTTAAAATGCCTTCAATTTACTCATTTCCTCCACCTCCGTACTACCTCCAACCTTAAAACATACCCCAATTGGGGAAGCCATAGTGTCAATGTCTTCAGACGATTGGAAACAGTTGGGGGTCTTGTGGGGTACTTATATAAAATATTATATGTGATAATGTAGAAATATGACTAAAGCATGTAGAAAAAAATAAAAAATATATATAGTTTGATGACTATCAGGCACCCTTCTAGTTACCTAATTATTTAGAAAGACGTCCTTGAGGTGATTGCATTAGTAAACGGCGCTTTAGAACGTTGATCATTATAGCGCAACAATGAAATTTTTATCCAAAATTGTGACTATTTGACATAAAATGTTACAACAAATACGTTTAAACTCCTCGGCCTAATGTGTTTGGTTTGGGGAACAAACATCTATTACCCGCATTGATACGAGTCATGTTGTTCGGTTTTCGGTTCATAAACAGCTCATATGGTCTCATAGAAATCGTTGCGTCTCCCCTAACTGTCGATGTTAGAAATATGAACTAAATATAATATTTTAGAAATATGAACTGAATATAATATTATATAAAAATTAAATAAAAATAAAATTTTAGAAATATGAACTGAATATAATATTATATAAAAATTAACTAAACATAATATTTTAGAAATACGAACTGAATATAATATTATATAAAAATTAACTAAATAATAATATGTTAGAAAAAAGATTCAAATATAAAATTTAACATTGTGTCAAAATTTCAAAGAAATTGGTGAATAACTTTCGACGATTTACAAACGAACATTAATATTTTTATTTATATATAATTAGATAAAAAAATGATAGCTTATTCTATCACTTTTCAAAAATAGTTTATAGTTTTCGGATACGTTCATAAATATTTATAAATTTATTTAAAGTTTATTGAGAAGCGTAAATACACACAACTTCTCCGACTTTCTGACAGCAACTATAACGGTCAATTTGCCGGAGACCTGAACGGTTAAATAACAAGTTCATGATCATGAGAATTGATTGAAAACATTCCAGGTTACACTCTTTTGCTTTCGCTTAAACCTCCCCGGTCTAACTACTAAGAATTGTGCATTTCCTAGTTGTTCCTGAAAACGCAACAGCCTTATCGCATCGGATCCAGCAGGAGTCGCCCATTAAACTAGTCACCACACACTACGCCTTACGATGGTCATATGCCGAATACGTACATTGTGCACCGTATATTGTGCACCGCACATTGCTACCGATCACCGTACACCCATAAGACCGTGGAAGGGCAAAAGCGACTAAGTCCAATTAGACAGATGCCAAAAAGTTTTATTTCTTTGTGTAAAGTTGTTATTTGGTCCAGTTATTAATATCCAGTTGAGATAGTTTTTAGAGTAAGTCATAGGTGGTGCTTGCACTGTTGGGTCCCGAATGATTCCTACTGCACCCGAGGGTAACCGATCATAGGTCGGGAGCTCATTTATATTTCTACGTCCGGAAGAAATAACTCATAAGACTTTTATTGTAATTATCTACGATAATAAACTTCTTCTAATCTTGAACGAATCAAACAATTGTTCCCGTACTCAGTATTTTTAACAGTGAGTGAGAATTCTTACACTAGTAATCCACGTGGTTAAAAGCTATATCTTAGGCAACACGTAATATAAAACATATTGCTCAAAGATTGAAAAAAAAATTGTGCCAATTTATGTTTCAGGGGAATATCTCCTTCAAATAATTCCAGTGGTGACAATTTAAGAGCACTTAATCCAACCGTCCATTACTTTGGAAACGTCCCTGAAGTTCTGGGAAGACCCAAAACGCATTGAGCACGCCTAATTACTGAGGCACTTGAAATCTACAAAAATAACGCATTACTATTATCTAATAGAGACGACGGGGCTAAGATAAATAGTTTTTTGTGTCTTGTAAGTATTTGACAGCTACACCAAAACTAAACGATGAAAACCACATTAATTTAACAAATCGCTAAACTAAATACCGAATCTAAGAGGATTAACGCGGGATCAGTTCTACAAACGTAAACAGAAACGGTCCTGATGATGTACACTTTAACTCTTTTCGAAAAGTCAGCTACAAAAAAAATTAAGGAAGCTTAATTGTAATTATGTCTTATTTTATGGGTTTTTTCCTTTTCCCAGGAACCAGGGTGTGTATTTATTGCTATAGAATGTTTGAAATCGAGGGTTATTTCCTTGTTTCCTCACAGCCTCTACCCGTGAGTGTTGAGTAGATGCGGATGGTAGGAATACTGGTAGTTGACTGCGACTAGTCATGGATAGGTAGGTGCAGTATGCCAGTGTGGTGTGGGAAGGTATTAGCATATAGCTACAGCGAAATTTAAAGCACATACTTGTATTGACATGGACGACAGTACGAATCTTACACATCTTAACCCTTCAAATGGAAAGGTTTAAAATTAAACAAACAACAGCTTTGTAGTATAATATGTTAAAAGTCAAGTAATTTAATGTGACACATCTATTTTTATTAGTGTGTCTATAATATATCTTATGTTTGAGGATCAAACCTTCCTCTCCACGGATCGGAGACAAACTGAGTCAAATTCCGTTTGGGTAAGACCGAAATTTATTTTATTTATGATGTAATGTTACCGCGGTTGTATGTTTGATGGCCAAGATAGGTTGACAAAGTGCTTGGACATCGACAATGAGTCTATCTGCTGAATTTTATCTCGATCGGATTTCTGGAAGTGGGTTAGTTGCCATTTCCAAGATTGTCATTTATTCATTCACGAAAACAAAATCCAAATTCAAATAGAAGTTTAAAAAAAATAAAGTTTGTAGACAGAATTGAACAGTCAATGAGTCAATGGTTGTGCATTCTTACCTTATGTTCACAATGTTACTGACAGAATTGCCAGGATACTGAGAAAAGAAAGCATATAGAATGTCTACGGAACAATTACTAAAATCCAAGAACTAAGTTTCCTCTTAAGACAGATGCAGTTTATAAAATCAGCTACTCCGGATGTAACAAGGTGTATGTAGGTCAGACAGAAAGGATCATCTTCAAAAGCATCTCATAAAAATTTTGAGAGTGTAAACTCGGGCATCCGGACAAATTGGCAACTTCCGAGCACTTAACTGAAACTGGCAATTACTTTAAATTTGTTCCCGAAGTCCTGGGAAGACCCAAAACGCATCGTGCAAACCTAATTACGGAGGCAATTGAAATACACACAAAACCCTTATTTTTATTAATAGAGACGACGGGGTTTAAGCTTTATAGTTCTTGGTATTGACGGATACGCCAAAACCAATTACCTATTCTGAAATACATAGCACAATACGGCGTCATACCTCAAAATTAATACTTTTAGCCGTGAAAATCTCAAATGACATCTGAAAATATACGGTTCTCTGCAAACTTTGACAAACGCATAAAGGCTCAAGCCACAAATATGCATACCAATCAATTAGCGATTCATATAAAGTTCACATAAACTTGAATGTAATGTCAAAACATTACGCTCGCTCTTTATAAAAACACATTTAATTTTTCACTCAAGTCATTTATTATCTGTATCAACTATTTTTTAATTTGTTGGACCACCCTAAATAAAGGTGAAATAACACGCATGTTCCCAAAACCCAGATAAAGTTAAGTTTTATAACTCAAAAAAATGTTTTATTGTAAATAATCCTGAAATCTAATAAGAATCGCCTTCTGCAAATTTGAAGCAGTTTAAAAAACAGGATAAAAATTGATGCAACTGCAGAGGTAGTCAAGGGGTTGAATCTTGAATCATCTCAACCTCCTCGGAGTGACGCCCCTCGGATAAGCGACAAACACAGAAACTAGTAACGTCCCGCCCGACCTTGCCCGCCTTGCCAAGCGAGGGCCGAGGCCCGACAATATACAATTAAAAATAACGCAGTTAATAATTCATTGATTCTATAGTTATTTGGAATGCAGTCGTTTAGTTATTAACTTCTTGAATTGTGGTTTGCTTAACCCTTAACGGTTTTGTGGTATCCCTGTGAGCACACACAGAAAATAATTATTTCCTAGAGGAGCAGTGGGCTTTTTAAAATAACACACATTTATTGAAGTAATTGATACTGCCATCTATTGGCCGCTGCCAAAAACTTCCTTCAAAATTTGAATATCATCGTGTTTATCGACATTTTTGTCATTCATCGAGAGATTTTTGGACAGTCGGATGTTAGAAGAGTTCAGTGCTGCAAAAAACCTCTTTTCTGTGCAAATATTAAGGTAATAATCCAATTTTCTATTAAAATACAATGTTCTATTGTGATTATTGTAAGAATTATATCGAAATACGTAAATTACCATTCGTGGGTTGAATTTTTCATGTGTTACTTCAAATGTACCACAGCTCCACTAGGGAAATCTGCACTGACCGTAAATTAATTTTTTGTGTTACTGCATTTTGCTAGTAAAAGTTATTTTGATGTTCTTCCAGATGGAAAGGCTGAGCGATTTTGAAATAAATGCATATGTCATAGATTTGCCGTCCGATCCCGAATCTGAAGTTGACGATTTGAGTGAAGATGAATTAAATCTAGAAGAAATCTTTAATCCTACAGAAATCGAAGATTTGGATGACGATTTCTGTGAAGATGATAATGCACCTCTGTCGTCATTACTTACGGTTCAAACAAATACATTTGAAAATAGACCTGAGAATTATGAATGTGTGAGGAATATTGACAAAATTAAGAACATTGAACCATTTACGGCGGAAACAGGTGTACAAATTTCAATGCTTGTTGGAAAATCCCCAGTAGAGATATTCTCTTCACAAATGATTTGTTTGAACACATTGTGAATCAAACAAATTTATACGCAGCAGAACAATACGGCACCAACTATACCCCTACCACTGAAGAATTAAAGTTGTTCCTCGGTATCAACATTCTAATGGGTATAAAACGATCACCCAGTTATAAAGACTATTGGTAAAGACTTTCAACGATTATCATAAAAAATAATGATCATATATGAAACAGGTTTCTCATTCTTATTTACCATTAATTATTATTTTAAACAATTATTGTTATTTTTCTTAATTGAAAAAAAAGTGCTACTGGAGCAGTGGTACTCTGGAATGACCACACCAAGTATTTTAATAAATCTTTCAAATAATAACTCATATTTTTTAAATAATTTTTCCTCATTTATTAACATCCAAATGAACCCATATATGCAAAAAAAATGGAATTGAAAGAAAAGGTCCAATGTTCCGAAGGGCTAAGAATAATTCGTAATTTGCTCGTTTACAGATGGCGGTAATTTAATTATATTAGGAAAAAACTCCTTTTGCAAGTTATATTTTGAAATATTTTATTTTATTTTATTGATACATGATTTAGAAAGTACATATTATGGTTTTTGTGATATTTCACCCTCCATGCTAGGGATGACCCTGTGTTATGGCATATATATTAAGATTGGGTGGAGTTTTTCGGAATTAGGAATTACAATATTGTTTAGGAATTACAATTACAATAAGACCAGTTTAGTGGGAAAATATTTAAATATTCCCACTCTTACCCCTCAATTGCTCCAGACGGTTGGGATTCTTGTACGGTATTCACATGAAATAAAGTAAACAATATTATTTTCAATAAATGAATAATAACCAGAAATTATTTCACTTTAATAATGACAAATTTGCTAAGTATAGTATAAATCACTGAGCCATGAACACATAGCAAATAGTTTATCACCATATCATTTGTTCGCGTTGTGTGGAATTTTCGTATTGGTCTCCCCTGTTAGATCAAGTATTATTAAAAAACGAAGAAGTCGCTGTGAAGATCATTGGCGCGTTCATCTGCCAATATAAAAGCTCCATCCGCCCTCCATCTGCAGTCAGTCTTCAGCAGAGCTCATCCCGACAAGTTCTAGAGCCTTCTCCAGAAGTGTCGTCGAATTCCTGAAACGAGGACAGTGAAACGCTAACAAGATGAAATTTCTGGTGAGTATTCCAACAGTCAAAATTGTGATTTTTTTTAACCAGTGATTTTAATTTTTTTTTGCATCAATGTGTAGAGAAATGCGTTGTCAAGTTTCCACTCAGGCGTCGCGGGTTCAATCCCGTATCTATCTTAATCTCCCATCAGTGCACAAGCAACATTTTCGTCATACAATGATGGGAGTTGGAAAACTTATAATATTGTCAGATTATTCGTAAATCAACATTCTTTGAATTTATTTAAAAAATCAGGCTTTGATCGATTTAAATTTTTTTCTCATTCATATTATTTAAACACTAACGTGAAAAGTCACGGGATATTATCATTGTAGGATTAGAATTATCTGAAAGGGTTTATAAAATAATAAATGCATCAGGATCATTGCATTAAAAAATTACAGCATTTGTCAAACAACTAAATAAAAGAAATACATATTTAAAATAAATTAAATAATTTTTGTACTAACTTTTTTCAGTTCCAATTTTGAAAAAAAAAGATCGAACTTAATTAATGTTACGCACTGTGCATGAATACATTTTAAAATGACTTCACGGATTCACCGACAGCCAAAATTAGTAAGTTAAATTATTGCAAGTGTTTAGAAAATAGACACACACTTATAATGAGTCTACCAGCGGTATAGATTGATTGTGCTTCTGATAGTACGCCCCCAAGATTCTTATTTAGGTAGTTGTGGTTTAAACTTTAGCCTTCAGTTTTAATTCACATGCCGCCACTGTTTTATGTAATACGCACTTTTGTATCGCCTCACTGATCGTTGTTTGTATCGCTTCACTGAGAATCACGAGTATCTTTTAAGAAGAAATAATAACACGTAGTACATTGTAGATAATTGGGGGAGGCGTGCGTAAAATAAAGCGTAACATTAGATCAAGAGCCTAATAAAATGCGACTTGGAAAACATTCACGACATGGATAGCTGCTTAAGAATAACAGAATTATTTTTTTTTTTTTTGTAAAATTTACATATTTATTTTGATATTTTTGTTTGTAAGAGTGCTAATACCCAGCTTCATTTTGTTTGTAAGAGTGCTAATACTCGGCTTCATTTTGTTTGTAAGAGTGCTAATATTCGGCTTCCTATTTTAGATATGGATAGAAAAAACACTTTTTTAATATATTTTTTTATTTATAATTTTTTACAAATGTTGAAAAATTGAGACTTTACTGGGGTACCCCGTTCTAAGGTTAAATTGTACATGTTTTTTGTGTAAATTGTAAATTAAGTCAAGTGTGTTTTTTTGTTTACTAAAATATTGCAAGAGGAAAATACTCAATGCTTCTTTTGAAGTTATTTTTAATATTTTTTTATATCAAGAGGGAGGGTAGTAAATACTTTTATAGAAAAATATTGCAAATTTCTTTTCCGAAAAAGTAATTTTAGTTGTTGGTTGGTGTAATGTGTATTGTAATGAAGAAAAAGTATACATTGAACAATTTTTTTTCACATATTTAAAAACTTCTGTGTTAGGCATTACTTAATAACGGACTTTATCTTTACAGTAAGTTTTAAACAAATGTTTGCAAGACTATTATGTTTTATCTTAGTATTAACAGAATAAAAAATTAGAATCAATGATATTTTTTTACTAATATTTTGGTTACCAAAATGAAATTCTAGCAAAATTCAGATAATAAGATAAAATATAGGTTCACAATGATTGATTTTTAATGACAATTTAATATTTAAAAAAAAATTATATTTGGAATAAATTAGTGAGTAAAACATCAAATTGTAATATTTAATCTTTGCATTCAAAATAAGCGACACTCAAACGAAAATTTCAAACAGAAAATAATTCAGTCGCATCTAATGCGATGTGAGAGATAATAGTGTTTTCATTGGTTAAATATTCCAATTTTTTTCTATTTCATCAGTATCACATAAAAAATTACAAAATTTAAATGTAATAAGTATTGTTAATTTATCAGGTAGGTATCAAGACAGCAAACAAATCAATGGATGTTCTGTTAATTCATTAATATCTTGTATCAGGTACATATTGCTGATATCGTTTTATGGTGCATCTAAAATAATATCACGTATCCTTGTCTGGAGTATTATGCAGATCTTGTAATATTAATTCAGCGCAATGAAATGACTGATGTAATAATTTTATGTACATATTTGTACAACAATCAAATTAGTTCCTACCAAACTGATACGCCCTCTTATAACACAGCTATATTGTGACCGAGCATTTCATTTAAATAATTTGTAGACGTTTCGCAATACTGTGAACTCGCAGTAGGATGATATAAGTAATATGAATCTATGATTTCAAATACTTAATAATTTCTGCGTTATTTCAATAATAACTCAGAGAAACTAATAATGCGATTTTTGGTGCGTAAAATCATTAAAAGATTCGTTCGATTTCAAATTATAATACGAAAGTTCTGTTCAAAATCCGTAATTATTATTCAATTTAAAAAAAAAAACAGTTTATTTATAAACACGTTTTGCTGTGTAATTATTACAACGCGAGATTGCAGTTTCGCCTTCTGAAGGCATTATCAAACTGTCACGCGTAATTATAATAACACAGCAGAACTTGTTTAAAAATATACTGTTTTCTGTAAATTAAATAATAATATTATTATTCTACAAATAAAACTTGATAACAATATCTCTGGTGAGTTGACGTGTTGTTCTTGTATTGTTTTGTATTTATTATACTTATATAATTCACTTGCATAATGTAGATTGACTAGATGATCATTTGTGGAAAAGTGTGTGGAAGGGTTTAGTTTTTCCTGTGGGGAAGATTTAATCCGGACATGAAGTCGGAAAAACATAAAATAAAAAAAATACCTCCACACAAAAAGTTAAACTCCTGTCCAATATTAAAATGACCTACTATATCGAAAAATCAAAATTTCAATCATACCTTTTAACCAATTAATTGAATTAGATATATTGTTCGCATTTCACATCGTAGGAATCATCTAGTTTACTATGTTTCTATTGATTTAATAACTTGTGCAAATTATGCAGTAATTATCCGAACATGGAATTGAGTTCAATCCTTAGGCGTTTATTAATATTTGCAGTCAATGCAATGATTATGTGCATAGATCTAGTATAATTTGGTGATTTTATCTTCAGAAATGCGTACAATTATTCATTTACGACTTATTTTATGCACCCACGGATTAGGTAGTAAACCTATTGAAATATCAACGATATTTGCATCATTTCAAAAAGTTATAAACGCTTTAAATAAATTTAACTGTACGGAGAACGAATACAATCACAAACCATTAGTTGAAATTGATAAAAGTTCTAGAAATTAACATTTAGAATACGTTGATTCTTTCAATCTAGTGTGCCAACAACAAAATATAATTTCTTGTTCTGTTGTACCTATCCAAACATCATTTCAAGTGAGATACAATAATTTTTGAAAGATCATCATTATTCAAATAAAAAATCATGCATTTACCTGAAGTGTGTAGGTCATTATCACAATTTTCAAGAATACCCGTAGAGGAAATCCCTTCATGTTTATAACATTCTTAGCTTCACTCAATAATAATAATTATTAAACTCAAATAAATCCGCACAATAGTCCCAACTACTCACAACCATCTGGAGCCAGTGAGATTACGGCTTCCCTAATTGGGGTATGTTGTGAGGCTGAAAGTAGTAGGGAAGGGAATGAGATGGGGAAGACAAAAGCGGGGAAGTATCTGGCTATTCTGATGTGGTCACCAGACACGGGCAAAATCGTTCTAAGCATCGTTTCAATTCTGAATGGTTGTCTTACAGCAGGGCGATGCTGAGGGTATATTCTACTCTGGAACGTGCCGCAAACATCCTAAATGAGTAATTTGTGAAATAATATAAATTATTTAAATGAAATTTACTTGCGCGCGCCAGTATTTGAACCCGTCCTTGCCTTACTCCTCGACCACGGAATGCGTTCAGTTTGAAATAGTGATGAGATTTTGGGAAGAAATGTTTACCAAAGCAACACATTGTTAAGCCGTAAATAGCTAGTCAAAATATTTCATAGACGCGACGGGAGAAATACCTATCGCTTTTGTAACTGAGTTTACAACATGATTCATGATTTTTTGTACGTTGATGCCTACAAAATCCAACACCGTTTTTTCAAGTAGGAGTAGCTGTGGTAGTTAAAACATAACTATTTATAAATTGTTTACTCTCCATTCGATGATAATTAAGGTCCTGTAGTATTATCATAATAAAAACTGTGTTCATTGAATACGTTCATGACTCAATGATAAAATTGGTATTGCCTGTAGTGATTCATTATCATTGGTTTTGTACCGAGTCAAAAGAGGACAGTTTGACAGGACAGGAGCGTGACTTAAAAACACTTTTTGGTAAACTGCATAAAGTATCCGTGAAATAAAAATGAAATCATTTTTCAGAATGTGACGAAATATCAAAAAAAAAGAATCACAAATTTGAGTTTAACTAAGTAGGACGATGTTAGAGAAAACATTTAAATAAGTTGTATTCGAAATCCGCAGTTCATGAAAACAGTGCACTAATTATCTTCAGACAAATTTTTAAGAAAATATTTTAATTTCCTGTTCTTATTTATTAAAATAGGTTAAGGTTTCGGCCGAAACTATAACTGAGTTCGTTCGGTTTCGTTTTCAGTTTCGGCTTAAAATGTACTTTTGATCGGTCACTAAATAATAATGTTTTAGAATATTTGTTAGTATTCGGCATTTTAATGTTTTTGTGTGTTGCAGATTTTCGCACTCGCCGTGACCGGAGCCCTGGCGCGGCCCAGCCCCCACCACGGCCCCCTGCTGAAGTTCTCCAACGACGGGGGCTCCTTCAGCTACAGCTTCCAAACTCCAGCAGCTTATTCCCTGCAGCACGCCCTTCCTCTCCAGCATGCCGTACATGCGGTACCACTTCAGCGCTACGTACAACCCCACGTGAGTTCTTACAAATTATAGTCATACATTGTCACAATTATTTTCCCCAAATTGCCAAAGTACCCTCCAAAAATCGTAAAAAATAGTTCTTTTGCGGCCTATCTTTAGTTCATACACAAAATAGTTCTTTTGTGGCCTATCTTTAGATCATACACAAAATAGTTCTTTTGTGGCCTATCTTTAGATCATACACAAAATAGTTCTTTTGTGGCCTATCTTTAGATCATACACAAAATAGTTTTTTTGTGGCCTATCTTTAGATCATAGACAAAATGGTTCTTTTTTGGCTTACCTTTAGATCGTACACAAAATAGTTAATAACTTTTATTGGATATTTGTTGTACCTTTGATATTATTTTCAGTTTTGTAGGGTATTTTCATGCCAGTACACCTCAAGAATTCTACACTAAATATTGTACTAATAAAGTTAATATTTTTTAAAACGTATGACAATTCATTCCTAAAGAATTATAGTACAAAATTAAACAATTTTCCGCATCAATTGGTGCGAATTTCTAGTGTAGCACTCTATTTTAAAAACTAGCAAAAGCACCCGGTGTTACCCGAGCTTTATTATTTTTTAAGGGCGGGAAAAGAGGATGGGATGGTTTTTAGAAATCTCACGTAGACAGTGAACCCTCGTGTTTTGAAGGTCAAGTGTGCATAAATTATAATTCTCGGAATAAAACTGTAGATTTGTATAAAAAACAAACGCCGCCTGCACGAAATTCTCATTTAAGTATTAGATTCTTGAAAAAAAAAATTGCTTTTTAAATACACGTTCAATGAACTCAAATTTGCTTAGGTCCCATTTTATAATTCGGAGCTGACTGAAGAATAATTCAAGTTTATATCTACGTACAGTTTCAAAATTATTTAATTTACAACAATTAATTAATATTTCTATATTTGAATCATGTATTTCTTTTGTTTAATTTTTTGACAGAATTCGCGATTTTCAAGTTTACTAACGGTGTTCATTCGAAAGTTAAATTTCTGATCGCCTCTCTAATTTGTGATAAAAAAACGTAAGTGATTTATTTTTGAGGTATTATGCCGTGTTCTGCCCTGCCCATACTACGCATGCCCTACACATCTGTCCTGATGATGGACACTGTAATGCTGTCCGAAACGTTGGCTAACGAAGGAGGTAGCGCGAAACGGCATAATACGCCAAAATTAAATCACTTACGTTTTTTTGGTCACAAATTAGAGAGGCCATCAGAAATTTTGGCTTTGAAAATCTCAAAACATGACCATAAAAATATAATTAAATTATGAAGAAAATTGAAGCAAATATTTCATAAATACTTTCAGCTTCACAAATCTTACAACTATGACATCCCGTGATTTTTCAAGGGTATGCTCTAGTTATTAAATGAATGATAACCTTTTACACATGGCAAAGATCTTTTTATACGATTATTATCAGATAAAATGTTGAATTTATAATTTAGGGACAAAATAATGATCTATTTTCCGTTTAATGCGGAGAAAAATATGGACCGTCCTTGCATGAGATTATTCCAAGAATGACCGCTGCTGTGACTCTGTTGGCATTTATACCTTCAAAATAAGGAAGTCATTTGTCGTACCTACACATAATAATGTCTGCTTTGTGTTGTATAATTTAATAGCCGCGTATTGATACGTTAATATATCGCTTCAGATGTGGATAATATGTTATGTAAATTAGATTGGATCGTGTGAAGTGTATAATAATTCTTATTTGTCGTTTGTTGATCGACCAGTTTAAAATTATATCAGATAATATCATGTCTACGGCCTTGTCAGAGCTATGCAATTAAAATGTCTTCGAAATATAAAAAAAATAGGTTTCTAAAACTTTTATCGGTTGGAATCTTATATTACTGATTTCGACACCTTAAGATAACAAAATACATAGATAAAAATTCCAGTTGAACTCTCTCCACCGCAGTAGGAGGAATGGATTAATATTCCGTCACTCCTAGAAACATTTACCCTCAGATTCCAAACCACATTTCATACCTTTTTGAGTCATAATAATAATACAAACTAAAATAATGGCAGAACTTAATAGTAATATTATTTACGTGGTCCTATTTTAACTCGACCATTTCTACCTGTAAATTGGTTTGTTACGTTCCGGTTCCGGTTCAAGATGGTGGCCTTGTTTGATAGTTCATTTTTATATGGCCAGTAATCGTAGTTCCTACTATGAGGTGTCAAATCGGAATAATCAATTTTAATAGTAGAAGAAAGTTTGAAAAAAATACCATTGAGATGGTTGCATTTATTTGAATAAATTGTATAATTAATTCCCTATTGAAATAAAAATATTTATTGTATACGAACATAAAATATTTATGGTTTAAAATAAAGTAAAAAAATGTTTTAGTACCTACTTACAAATCTCATGATTTTAGAGGAAATTTTGTTTTTGATTTATTAAATAAGAGAAAAACACAGAAGTACTATGTAGTTAAATTTGAATAATAAAATAAATAAAAAAAATACTGTTGATAGACAACCATTCCGCAACTAAACATTGCTTCTATTGGCTTTAAAAATGTTTAGTGGCTAGATCTGAATAGCCAGGTAACTGCTTTAAGAGGTCAAATATCTATTCTCCTTCCACTACCAATTATTAAAGTTTAAAATCATTCTGCAAACCTGTAATAGATAATACCAACGGGAATGATTCAGGTCTAAGATTACAAAAATGTAATTATGGTATTAAAAGATATTATTGTTAAAAAACGCGCACCACACTTTGACGGTCCGATCGATAATGGCAACGCCTTTAAACCTGAAATGATTATTTTAAGGCTGACACTTGCAGATCAACTTTGGAATAACATTAACCATTTGGGTGCGGAGATCTGCTTTTTATAAAGTCATTTTTAGATTAACCGGTTTTTTAAAGGATAATATATAAAATAACGTGTTGTTATTCGTCTTTAGCTTGAAACAAAATATTATCACAACTTCAAATCTAACTTATCAACAGAACACCCAAACGTCCGACATGTTATCTCTGTCACGTGGTACTACTACTACTACTGACACTTATGGAGATACCTTAAAACTACATAACTATACTCTAATGACATCTGTTGAGCGGCATTGAAAACACATATATATTGACTAACCTACAAGTAATTTATCAAAATTTGTCTTAAGCGATAAACGTTTTCTTAAAATGTCAACATTACTGACTGAGGGTACCGAAGTCCTATTTTAAATCAAGCTCTTTGTATATCATTATGTCCATAAATTTGTTTGTGTGTTTCGTGTATGAGATGGTAGCCGTGCTGGACAGCACCTATTTACTCCGCCAGAGTTCGCATGAGCATTACGAACTGTTAAATCGGAATCATCAACTTTACGCGAGTTCCACCTTTAACTATCCCGCAGCCAAGTGGGGGAGTAATTAGTACCCAAAATTACTATCCGCCTTATATTAGCTTAAATACTTGACATACCATTTTATCATTTTACCTATCACTGCCCAAATACATAAGTTACCGTTAATAATTTATTGAATAATTGGGATTTCTATAGTTTAAAAGCCCATAAGACAGAAAAATGCATGGGGTCGTCGGAAGACCCACTCGGTTACAGACGTTTTGTTTGGCATCTTGGCCTGTCAAGAGTTAACAGAGCTGCTAGTATTATAATAATTCATTAAAAAATTTGAACAATATATGAAAACGCTACAGGAAGAAAACCTAATAAATAAAACATTACATTTATTTAAAACTTTTATTGAAGATAAGATCAATGTTAACATGTAGAGTGTCTGTCCTATTGTTGTCCATTGTTCAATGATGTATAAGAGCAATCAATTGTAATGGATTTAAAAAATATATATTTTTGTATTCGTCGTTGAAAGGTTAAGTAGATCACCAAACTGGTCTGACGAGAATATTTTTCTTAAAAGGCGAACCCGTCGGCCTTCGTTGTTCGATTATCTAATTTTATTTTCATCTCATAAGGCTATGAAAAACAACATTACAATATGAATTGGGTATGAATATGTCTGAAAATAATAAAAGCTTTATAAAATCAAAACAAACAAAAAAAAATTCGTACGTTGAAGTAGAATCTATTTTAATCTTAGGCAATTAATTTACATGTGAATACAGCGTACACATTTTTTTTACATTAGCTTCACACAGGAGTGTTTATGAGACACTATATCATTAGAGATGGCAAAATTTCGTTTTAACTAAAAACGCGAAAAAATATTTATGGATCGAAAATAGGGCATTTATAAGTTTTCTTTGCGTTTCAAGGCATTTGAAAGTGTTTCCAGTGATTTCTATTTCGCGAATTAACGCGAAAAACGTGATTTTGTTCTATTTAGAGAAATAGGCGCGAATTTCCCGAAAATACCGGGTATTAAAATAATATGTGAGAATTTCAAAAAAATCAATATTTAATATTTTTGTACTGTAGGCTAAAATTGCTTTTTGACATTACACAAATTGTGCGAAATAAATTACGCCTATTGATGTTAGTCGCAATCTGCATTTGTTGTGTTTGTGTTCGACCCGTACATAGAGTTTCCTTCCTTATTAATTTAATATTAAAATTAATTATTTATAATTTTTCACATGGAAATACTTGCAAATGAAGGTTAAACATATATTTTACCAAAAATACTTAAAATATGCGTTAAAAAATTCAGGAAATACATTTTTTTTCTATTTTGCTACAAAACGCTAAATTATGCCTCAAAATGCTATAAAACGCTAAATTTCCAATTGTTAATGCTAAAAATCTGAAAATTAATGCTAAATTTTGCCATCTCTATATATCATCTTTGTGGATGATGTGTGGTGGGTCTTTTTGAGGAGAAGAAGGAGTTAACATGGGTCTAGAACAGATCGTTCCATAGCCGAGTTGTTGAACTCAATAACGAGTCGTAAAGATGGATATGCACAAGAGTCCCAACTTTCCAGATCCAGTGAGATTATGGCATCCCTAATTTGGGGTATGTTGTGAGGCTGAAAATAAAGGGAAGGGGATGGAGTTGAGAAATAGGATGTTTGGAAATACCTGGCTATTGACGATCTGATCATAAAATATTCTTCATCTCTTTATCATTAAATTTCAATCACTGACCAAACTTGCGGATTATTTTCAAAAAAAATTAAGGCATTCTATAATGGTATAGTAGTTAATATTTATATATTCTAGACCCAAATTAAAACTATGCTTATCAAAACATAAATTTAAATAAATAGTATATGTTCAAAAGGATTATTGACTATTAAACTGACGGTCTTGACAAACGTTTTTGTATTGTGTGAATATATTATAATCAATAATTCATTTGTTGTCATTCTCTGCTTGATCTAATTCGTTCGTTTTTCACTAGAGGGCGCTGGGCTTATCATTTAATCAATATAATGATTTATTGATTATTAATCATAATATAAAATAGGTAATTGCAAAGTACGAAAAAAATTAAGAAATTCATATGGGTAGGTTGTTTCCCGATATAATAATATAAAAAAAAAACTAGTTCAGTCCTTGTGAAAAATCACGATTTTATAATTCCAATTTTGAAAAGGACAATTAATAATTTTATTATACGTAGGTACCTACTTTATCGCTTTTCTGAATTATTCTTCTTCAACTCTAGTTCATTGAACGTGAATAATAATAAGCTGGATAAACGCACATCACAAGCAACCGATAATCTAATACTTTTAATACTTATAATCAACTAAGGGTGAACTTTTAAAAATTGTAGTATTCATATATGTGTGTACTTTTTCCAGGTATTTGTTACACCCGCTGTTAATTACATACACGGAGCTTCCATCGGAGCCTACAAACATGTGATTGATCCTGCTAACATCCAGGTAAATATTCAAATATATACATTTATAATCCAGCATTGTCCAGCAGGTGTCCGAAAAGTCAATGTTATCCTTTGGAAGGCTGATAGGCCAATTCATGACGGAACACAATGACATTGTCGACGTCACTCACAGACAGTTCGGCAAAAATCTTTTGATGTATGTCACAAAATATAAAACTACCCCCATAACCTTTTTATACTTACATTTACCTCAAATATCTAATCGTCTCCGTAATATATTGGTGTATAACCGTTTTATGGAGAACACGAAGAAATAAATAAATTGGACTGTTGCAAAACGTCGTTAGTTTTCAAGATATTGTCACTTTTATGAATTTCGTGAAAGTCGACAGCTTAGATCAGTTTTTTGAGTGCCACAGTTACAAAATTCCAATTTTTTCCCGAATAGGTAATTGATATAATTTCACAAGCTCTTTTTGCAGTTAAATAGTAATATCATTTTTAAAGTAGATAGCAGATGTTATACCGTTTTAATAACCATGTTTAATTAGCATATTGCTTAAATAACTAGAGGAGTCAAAGTTGCTAGCCAAAAAATTGAACCAAGAATCGGGCAAAATGTTTTTATTTACATAAGGTAAAGGTACTGTTATTTTTTATTTTGTGATCAATAGCAGGGCTATTCAGGGTTACGTAATAAATATTAAACAAATTATAAAATGGATTTTTGTAGCTGTGGCACACGAAAAACTAATCCGATGTGTCAATTTTCATGATTTTCATAAAAGTGCCAATATCTTGACCAATAACGGTTTAAGTCATATTATGATATTTTTGTCCGCCATGAGCTATATCCACTATTAACCCTCAACTACCTTTCAACCTTCCTTTGGATAACGATAACTTTTGAGAGATTCGTGTGCACAAAACTCTCCTAATTCAAAACTGTTTCAATGAATGCAAAGCTGTTAACATTTGTGTCAGATTTATCACACATTAAAATGTGACTAATGACCTCTTAGATGTCTCATATCGAGAACATCAAAGCTTTTTATCAAAGATAAATGATCAAGTTTTTAAATTATAATCATTAGCCTTCAGCTAGGAATAAAGTGTGCCCCTAAGCTATGACACCAGAGTATATTATGTTTGTGTAAGTTTATTAAGGTTATAAACGTAATTATAACTTTATTAACTCTGATGGATTGAATAAATAAAATGATAATTGTTGTAAGTATCGTTTGTTTCGAAGTACATTCAATAGATGGCGTCCTTGTTGATATCAGGCAAAGACGTCAAAATTGATTGTGTGTATACCGTTTTATATATATCGCTATGAGTTTAATCAGAATAATTAGTATGGATATAAAGAATTCAAGTCAAAGCGGTTTTTAAAATGAATCGAACGTTGTAATTACATATCATAAAGCGATTAAATATCATACTGGTGTAATAGATCTGTGAAATTCCACCGGCATTTGTACAATCTGGGTTCAATCAGTGTCACAATAAAACCCTTTGGAATGTATCAGAAATTCGCAGGCCATAATTAGTCACGGACTTGTCAGTATTACATATTTCCGTACCGTGATCAGGTGATTACAATCACTTACGTTGAAATAACAACTGTCATAGATAAATATGTCTAATTTAAAAGGTGTCGTATAAATAATAAGATTTAGACATGAGGTCATTCTGACATTAAAATATCAATATTTAATCTAAGTCATGTCTTGTCTGGATATGTCAATTTGAAATGTCACGTTTTAAGAGATTTCTCAGTACAACCTCGAATTCTAATAAACCGGAATGATGAATGCTTTAAATGAAAGAAAAATGGAGTATTTTTTTCGTATTTCATTACCCTTTTTTAACAACTGTTTAAATTACTTGTTTTATATTGTCAAGTGTCGGAATAACATAAGATGTACTGTGAATATTAATGAAGGAGTGCATGCTAGTTGTCAATCCTCTCTGTCCACCCCCGTGGAGAAATGGAGTGACCGTTAATTAATTTAGGGCAAGCCCAATGTAGCAGCTTTCGGGAACATTCGAATAAAACTTTTTATAAAAATTTCTAGGTATCTTCGGATGGATTTGTCCTAGATACGGCTGAGGTAGCCAACGCCCGCGCTGAGCATCTGCGTCTGGTGGCTGAGCAGAACGCCCGAGTTGGAATCTCTTCCGGAGAGGAATACAAAGAAGAAGCCCAAAACTCTGTCGATGATAATACCGTCGAGGTAAAGGCCGCCAATGTCGCTTCCCCCTTCGAACCCGCCAACATCCAACTATCAGCCGACGGACAACACGTCCTTGAAACCCCCGAAGTGGCTCAAGCCAGAGCCGAGCACTTGGCCAAGTTCAACGAAGCCGCCGCCATCGCTGCCGCCAACCCCGAACAACCAGAAGAAGCTCAGTATAATAATAACCTTGTTGGATACAAATTCGTCCAGCCTTACCAGGTTCTTGCCGCTTCACCAATTGCCGTGCTGCATCCCAAGTCACATGAAATCGCCAATATCCAGCTCTCCGCCGACGGACATGTTCTGGACACCCCCGAGGTCGCTCAAGCCAAGGCGGAACACTTCGCCAGATTTGCAGAAGAATCCTCAAGGACAGCTTACAATCAGCAGTTCCGTTTCATCCAGCCAATCAATGTCGTAGAACCAGCACCCCTGGCCGCAGTCAAGACTTTCGAGCCTGCCAACATCCAGGTCTCAGCTGATGGCCATGTTTTGGATACCCCCGAAGTAGCTCAGGCTAAATCCGCCCACTTTGCTCAGTATGCCGTTGATGCTGCTAGGGCCGCCGCCGCTGGAGGAGACCAGAGCGACTATTCCGACTCTTCATCGGTTCAGGGAAACTCTGTATCAGTATTTGCAGTGCGTTCTGGAATCCCAACTGTTGCCAAAATTGAAGACGCTCCTGCTGACATCAAGGTCTCCGCTGACGGTTTTGTCCAGGATACCCCAGAAGTAGCTCAACTTAAGGCAGAACATTTGGCCAAGCTCGCTATTGCTGGAGAGACATACGATGATGGCTCTTCAAATGACGCAGTCTCCATTGTGCCTGCTAACCCCACATTCGTCGCCTATACGTCTCCCGCACTCGCCCATATCTCCCCAGTTACTTACGCTGCAGATTTCCAGCAGAAGTGGAACGGACCCGAGGCTGATATCAAGGTCGGAGCTGACGGTTATTTGGTTGATACCCCTGAAGTGCAGCAAGCTCGTGCTGAGCATTTGAGCACTCGTTCTTCCGTTCTTGCCAATGCTCAGTCGAGTTGGTCTGGTGCTGTTGCCCGCTACGCTCAAGTTCTTCCTACTACCCAGTACATCCAAGATACTCCCGAAGTAGCCGCTGCGCGCACTGCTCACCTCGAGGCTTACGCTAAGGAGGCTTCAAGAGTCCACACCCCAACTTACAACTACGGCCAGCTGGTATACAGCGCTCCGTTCTTGAGGACAGCTCCATTCGGATACGCGTATTCCCACCCAGGGTACAACTACCTGAGTTACAGATACGCCCCTGCAGCCCCAGTTGCTCTGACCCCTGATGGTCAATTCCTCCTGGACACCCCTGAGGTGGCTGCTGCCAAGGCCGACCACTTTGCCGCCCACGCCAAAGCCCTCCAGCACCAGTAAACTAGACTACCTTTGAAACAATGCTACGGAAACTGCCATGAAATGCGAAGTGTAAATGTGATAGATATCGAAAGAATGAAATCGAACTTTCTTCAGTATTTAGTAATTTTAAAACAACTGTTTTTAGTACTAACAAACTCCTGTTTGTAACGAATGTAACGAACGAACTTCTTTCTCTTCTTTTAAATTAACAAAGCAAAAATTTACTTATTGTGAATTTTCCCAGTGCTATAAGAAGTTTACCTATTTGTTTGACTTCCTGTGTAGGATTTACAGCAATTGACATTGATTAAGGAGGAATTCTGTTACCACTTAGTCACCGCAATGCATAAAATGTACATACTAAAATAATTCTTTATTATGTCTACAAAAAAATTAAAGAAAAATGCGCAAGGTTCATTCAAATGAATAATAAAACATAAAAAAATAAATAAAATTATTAAAAATGTAATATGATTGTTCTTTTATTTATCATATTATTATTTCACAAATATTGACCTTCATCTTACATACCTATATAGCCTTGAAAAATGATCTATTTTCCACTTCTTAGTATTTTCAAGATACCGAAAAAATATAAATATATTATACTGGGAAAACAAAAAGTCGAGTGCATCAAACCATTGATTTTCTGAATAAATCAGTTTTTCCCTAAAAAATTAATAAATCGTTTCAAACACCATAAAAATAAAAATACAGTTGGGTTTACTAAAATCACACAAACATAGTTCGACAATGGCCTTGAACGCCAAAACAGCTGTTACAATAATAAAAATGAATTAACTTGCTGAACTTTCCTTTAAATTAAAAAAAAACTTTTTAAGTTTTGTTCATACGAAGCTCATTCTTTGTTACTTTTTTTAATTGATAAGCTAATGTTTATAAGACAAAGTTTTTTGCATAGCACAAAGGATAACAAAAAATAAAGTTGGTTGTTTACAGGTGAAAAAATATAGTAAGCAGTAATTGTTGATTGAAGTACTAGTACATATTGAATTATTTGGCGTTTTGGAAATAAGCCGACATAACTCAGTGGTCCAGAGCACCTGACCGGACATCAGAAGTTACGGGTTCAATTCACGCTGGCGGCATTTGTTTTTACTCGGGAGATATTTTCAATTTGTATTGATATTTCAGGCGACATTCTTTGTAATGTGGTAGCTTCTTCAGGGCAGTAAAATACTCTCTAATATCAGAAATAAAAGTGGTGTTTCCTGTGTATATATAATAAGTTATAGTTTTATTTAAAAATTGAAAAAAGATAATTGAAGTTCTTTGATTGAAATATAATAATAATAAATAAGTCAATGTTGTTTTTCAACCCCATGGTGGAGGTCAAGCGGGATGCTGAGTTTGCTCGAAACTGATTCACCGAGTCACTTGATTCAGCACGGATTTGTCATAGGGAAACTGGTCGGGGGTTTTACGATTTTCTGTAGTTTGCATTCGACCACAATAACATATCAGAATGCTGTCAGAATCATGTCGGAATCCCATTTGTGTAACATATAATATATGAACACAGCAATTGTGACCGCACCAGATTCAGGCACATATCTTTCGAGAGAGAATCTTTCATCTTTAATTTTGGGAGGTGATATGGGTACAGCAGCCCCAAGAACCATTCATTTGATAATCAACACCCCTGCTATTGGTCACCCCAAATGGCAAGCTACGTTTGGTGGCTCCGCAGGGGTGACTAGATTCATGAGAGGAAGTTTGTCTGGCAGATGCGTCTGTACACCAGCAGAGTGGCGGACCGGATTGGGAAAGACCAGTCCACCTATCCATGCAGACTATCTCGACCCATGGTTTTGCAAAGCAGTGGAAGGGACACAATCACATGTCTGTCACTCCTGGACACACTGACCTCAGTTTCGGACCAACCCATCACATCGTTTTCCTTCCAAGGACCCCCTCTTCTTCATTTCCTTAAAAGATCCTTCAGACAGCAACCCAAAAAAGATGACATCTGCCATGGGGGGGAATTATTTTCGTCAGGGCCTTCTGTGTGAAGATAATGTAAAAAAAGAGACAGAGAACCCTAACAGTTTCATTTGTGGATTCACAGCAAGTTTTCGATTTTTTACGTCCGAGGTAGCATGACTAAAGGAGATTTTTGCGTTCAGTTCCAAAGGGCTTCCTAGGTGTGAGAAAGTTACTCCAATCGTACGTAATAAGGATTGTGAAACTTATCAGTGTATCGAGTTAACATACGTCTTAACTGAATTAGGCTTCCTGATATCAGTGGAACTTTACCTTGTATCATTGACGTTTGTTTGCTTTTACTTTTTACAGGAAAGGAAATGGACAACTAATTATCGATTCTGGTTAATTTCCTCGTACTTATCTGAATGCTAGATCCGCTTAGATAAAGTTGTCTATTTTACTCAGACTCAAAGCCATTGAATTAATCTCTTGATTATGCTTCCAACTGCATAAGCAATATAAATATCTCAGGTTATATTAAGATGTGGAGTGGGAAGATTGAAGAATGATAAATCAACTAGGTGCGTCACCATATTGCTACACCGTCATAAATTAGCCTAAACCTACGATAGACGAACGGCGTTTAGTTTCAAGGCAAATCATTAACATTTGAATGGAACCTGTGATTAATTAAATGAAAATTCAATTAATCAATGTTATTAATTATCTTTATCGCACCCATGCATCAAGTCCTTTGTTTTCTAAATTTATTGAAAATATCTGAACGCCGGATTTTTACAAATTTCTTTCATAACCTTGTAATGCATTTATGATATTCTCTTTTCCTTATAAGTCAACAAAAAGGAACTACCACCAACCTATCATATTATTTAGAAATAACCATTTGTTTTATGTCAACATTCACCGTAAGTCATTGTAAAATGTTTAAAATATTTATATATTTATTTATTAATCGTGTATTCTAATGTGTATATAAAATGCACTACGGGAGGTGATTCTACATGATGGTAGCAGTAAAAAAGATTAATAATTTTTTCATCTATTTTTGAGCTAATATGCCCTCATTATTTATCCAATCATCAGAGTAGATGCGTCCGTTAAGGCATAAGAACACAATAATCTCATAAAATAACAAAATTAATCACGATTATACTACATGTTTTGCCACATCTGGCCTGACGATGGACAGTGTAACGCTGTTCGAAAGGTTGGCTAAAGAAGGAGGAAATATAACATGGCGTAATACCCCAAAAATTAATCTCGACAATACTATGTTGGTTTCACGGTGGTGTATCTCTTGGTTTTACCTTAACTAACTTCTACTAATAATGTAAATAATATATTACCAATAAAAACATATTTTTTCATCATCATGAAATCTCTTTACAAAGCAGTTAAACTCCTTTCTTTTCAGTAGTTTAGCAACTAGTTCTTCAATGTTATTGTCTCGACAACACCAATAGATAAGCCACTCATATAATATGGTATTTAATCAATATAACGAACGACCTTGCCAATGAAGTCCCCGGGTGCCACATTTGGCGCGACATATTTAAATAATATTACAGCATGAGTTAGATCTTAGGCTTTGTTGAGAAAGACTACACGGTCATAAGCACGTTCACAGAGCGAAATAAGAACGCAGAACAAAATAACGGCTGAAAAAAAAACAAAAATAACTACATGGAAAATAAAAATCCCTGTTTTTTTTTTTTTTTTTTCCATTATTTCTGGCTTTCACCCTTCAAGGGTGTTCTTGGCCATCATTTAAAATTATTGAGAAAGGTGTATTGAAAGGTGAATTTAAATATTAATTTTATTTAAATAGGCAAATTTCAAAATTATAATGAAAATTGGAGTCGAGTTCAGACTTAAAAGAGATGAAATGTTGAATGGAGGGGAGGCAATTTTAGTTAAGGCTTGATAGAAGAGAGGATATTTGTTTAGAGAGGGACAACCAAAAAATATGTGAACAAAAAGTGGTCCCGTCAAAATAATTCTCATATATTTATTTTGCGTTTTTATGCTATACTTAGTTTTAATATTATGCATTAATAAATTCTCCATTGCACTGAAAAAACTAACTTATATAAAATATTGCTAATTTATTCAATTTTTTTCGTATTAAAAACGGGACTGCAGGCCCTCACCGAATGAATGAAATATTGAATTGACGTGAAATCGGAACACGTGTTCATAAAACTCACAGGTGCATGAACACGTGTTAAGTACTGAAATTTTATTAGGAAGCGTTCTGCTTTCCCTGTTTTAACAGGATTTTAATATATCAGCTATACTCCTTTTTCTTTGTGTAATAGCCCATTCCTATTGGAATGATATGGCTTTCGAGTATACGTGACCGAAAACTTCAGTCGTAGTCGTCGTCAGGACTTATTTAAGATACCACACGGCAGAACAGATATTCTAGCACATCATGGCATGAAATGAGGAATAGTGCTATTGAATGAAATTTCTGAAACATTAGATGTATTTAATTATTTTTTTAAATAGCCTTCAGACTTTTTGTATAATTATCTTCCCAGATGTCATGTCATGAGTGTCAGAATGAGAAGATTGTATTGTAACTGGATGAATAATTTGTGGTACAATTAACAAAATAAACACCTCCCTACAATCTGCAATTTTATTAGGAAACAATCAGGATGATGTATGCTTCCACACGAGTCCTTGCTAAATATTAGTCAACTTCCATCACCTCCTCCAGAGGACATATCGGTCGGAAGTAAAGAGGTGTAAGGAGGCCATAAAGTATGGAAGTAGTGGGCTTTTCAAAGCTATAATTAGTATTATCCTGTCACTCCGAGTGTCAATCAATCAACATCGTTTCATTAATCAATATTGGATTAAATAATACGTAGGTTGATTCGTGCAGTTGTAATTTATTGCAGTTACTGCATGTGTTGGATGGAATTTCTCGAATACTTAACTGGGATGAGGAAAGTCGTGGCTGAAATAATGATAAATAAATAATTCAAATGCACGGAGAGAAAATCGTTTTTTGCCCTCACAATAAATTAAGAGGCATTATTAATGTGCCCAGTGTTGAAGGTTCAAAAATTAAATTCAAAACAAATACTAACTTTCCTTTACAAGAACCTAAAAACATTTAAAAGTTCACAAACTTCTCGCAATACTAGAACAAGACATGCACACCAACTACTAATACCAAAAACACATCCTTTGGACAAAAACACTACAGATTCCAGGCTATAAAACTATACAATTCACTTTCAACACAATATAAAACATCTAATCTTACAGAATACAAAAAACTCATATGGAACTGGCTACAATCCTTTTAATATTTAATTTTGTTATATTTCACATTTTTTTCTTCTTAAAACTATGTAAAAATCAATATTATGTCTTAATTTTTATTGTTTTTCTGTGTAACTAATCTCCACTGTATTGTTTACTATTATATAACTTTAGAATTGAAAAAGTCCTCCACAACACAGGTGAACTCCTAGCGTGGAGGACAATATACTATACCATTGTAATCCTAATATATTTAAGAATAGTAATACAGAAAAACACTAATTTAAGAATATTTTATCCATTTGTTTTATTAACACGTGTTCCGACATTATGTTAATATTTTCGTAATTTACTAAAAGTTTTTCAGGAAACCTGCTAATTCATTCGTAAGACCTGCGATCCCGTTTTTAATTGGAATTACCAATCATTTAAAGAGATTCTTAATAAATTAGCAATAATCATTTTCTCAGTGCGCTTTTCTTGTCATGATACCTACTGAAATAATGCCAGTAATATTGAATCAATTGAATATATTTTTTTAATTTGGTTAATTTTAATGATACAAAAAAACACATATAATACGTATTTATCGGGTTAAACCTTTTTTAGAGCAAAAGGGGGAGAAAGGTAAAAATATTTTCAACGTTCAAATAGGTAAATAACGCTTGAAAATTTTTTTTCAGGAAGAGTTCTTGCATCTTTTATGCTCTCTTGACTAAAAAGAGGAAACATAACGAATATTAGAAATTAAAATAATAGCCACGAAAGAGGAAATAAAATAAAAGAGAAGCGAAAAAGGTTATCTAATATTATTATTGAGAAATATTATACCTATTAGTTTTACAAAGTATAAGGGTTGAGTAAAACTATTGAAAGAGTTTTTTCTTGTACTTTTGAATTTTGTGTAATTTGTAATGTAAAATTGTTGGGCTGTGGTGGTATTACAACACGGGATAGTTACAGAGCCCAAAACATTTGGTCTATTGCTTTTCGAAAAAAGTTTTCATTGTTGAAATAATCTCTGTGCTATTAGAGTAGGATAGCTATTTTTCAAAAATAATTTGTAGTGAAAGGACTTGAAATAATGTGATAGTAGTTAATCACACGACTTATTTAATATTCTTTGGATAATTTCTAATGGTCAGAGAGAAATTTTAAATGCACCAATCCAAGTCAACAATTCCAAATTACAATACAGATTTAATTAGTAAAAAATAAATGGTTATAAATGATTATTCTTCTAATATATTCTTTATATCGATTACTAAACTCCGTAGCTCTTGACGGAATGGCATTACGAGCTAAAAGGACACTATACAGTTGATAGCTGACGGAAAGTCAAGGTAGTTCAGTTTGTGTAATTCTATATAATTTTATAGAATAACACAGACTGAATAGTAGTAACAATAACGTTAATTCATTTTCATTCAAATTTTCAAAAAATTACTTTTGATTTCAAATATTATAAGTTTGTTTACAGACTTTCGTGAATAAGTAAGTGTCAAGGTCCGTTGTGATAAGCTTGTAAAAACATTATGACACGTATGTTATCACACGTGCTGCGTACAAGAAAATGTGTTTTAAAATCAACGCGTTCGCTTCAAATTTGACAGATCTATTAACCAACTACTAGGCGTTAAATAAATATCACATCGAATTTACCTCCAGGCTTTGTTACAGAAATAATTATTACCCGACAAGGAATCAGAATTAAATATTTGTTATTGCAAACATAGTTGATTTCATTTTAAAATGCCTACAAATTTAAATGACGTTGGGTCTATTTTAATTACTAAATTAAGTTGTAAAGTCATTTCAGTTCATTGTTAATAAAATTCGGTTGAGAAAGCTTTTGTAAAGCGCCACTATTGAAATATTATCAAAGCTAAATGTAAAACAGCTTAGCAAGAACGTTCATAGATGTCGCTGTTTAATCAATTTTAGGCGTATTTTGGTTCAACACAGTTCGGTGAAATTAATAGGTATTTAGGTGAAGATATGGTATTTTTAAAATAATTATTTTCCACTAATCATATAAACCGATTGAAGCGGTTATCTGTGTGAGAAGTAAGCTCCCTTTTTCCTTACTTCGGTGAAATTGATCAAATATTTTCAAACATCGAAATTCTTCCACGAATATGAGGCCCAAAATCGATCAGTTTTCATTAAAATTGACGTAGATCACACTTCTACCAGTTTATATGCTAAGTGTTATTTGATATGCTCATATTTTAGTTATAATCTATAAGGTGGTAAAACAAACAGATATAATCTACATATATTCATAGTTTATTATATTATTTTAGATTTAAGAATACTGAATTGATCATGAGTCAAAGTAAAAAATAATTATAATGACATATTATGTAAAACTGTAACTCACTGATTGTATAACGTAAAGTTATTTGACCCTAAGCAATAAAACACTTACTTTAATTAAATAACTAGCCAAATTTATTTTTTTAATCAATTTTATTTTTTCATTTAATTAATATTGCGGCTTTAGCCGTGTTTAGTAACTAGATCTGAATAGACAAACTTCTCCACCTTCCTC
Organism: Hesperophylax consimilis; assembly: GCF_061612785.1. Classification (NCBI taxonomy): domain Eukaryota; kingdom Metazoa; phylum Arthropoda; class Insecta; order Trichoptera; family Limnephilidae; genus Hesperophylax; species Hesperophylax consimilis. The sequence goes on from NC_142857.1 coordinate 2,597,514, forward strand.
TTCTACTTCTCCTTCCTCTCTCCACTACCTTCAGCCTCACAACATACGCCAATTGGGGATGCCATAGTCTCACCGGCTCCAGACGGACGGGAGTAGTTGGGATTGACATTGGTATTAACATTAAAAAAGGATGATTTGCTTTATCATTTTTCATGCTATTCACTATATATTTTTATAAATAAGTGTAAAAAAAACACTTAAAAAACAATGTTCGTTTGTTTACTTTTTAACATTTGACTGAGTATTGAACCTTCAAGTCAACTACTCTACCAACCTGGCCAAATTCCAATCGGGTAGGACCGTAATTTATTTCGTATATTAACTGCTCTAATGTTATCGTATATTAGGGAAATGCGTATATGTCCGCATGTTTACGTGATTGCCACCAATGTGAATGCATTGTCATTGTCAACGAGTCAATCTGCCTAGTTTCAGCTGGATCGAATGTCGGGAAGTGGATAAATTTTCACTTCCAAGATTTAAATTCACGAAAACAAAAGTGAAATTCAAATAAATGTATTAAAAAAAATTAAGGGTGGAGAAAAAGATGAAAGAAAAATTATCCAAAATAATTTGCTTTCGATATTACTTCCATACTATAGTAGCATCCAGAAACATAGCTTATAGTGGAAAATCTCGTTGTTTGTAGAATTTTTCAAATAAAGGTATCTACCTTCTATGGTATGCGATGACAAATGTGGTAGTTTAATAAAATAATTCATTAAACGTAGCTTTGTTTGTAGGTGTCGATGAAGAGAAGATATTTCGTTGACTCTCCCAAAAAAATTGAAGTAGATTCATTGAGCAATAATTCACTTAAAATAATAAGTTGTTGATTGGCAGGTTGTAAGGTTAAACATTGCCTCAAACCTTGCTACTTAATCCCAAACAAAAAATTACTTCAACGTGTTAATGGCAAAATGGTAATAACCGACAAACACAGCATTTCCTAGTAGGGTAATGCACTGTAACCTTATTATTTATTGACTTCCGATATATGTTAATTGTTCGATATATCAACGCCTGTTGTTAATAACAATATGCAACCACCTAAGAGATACCAAACATACATTATCAGAAGAGCAAAAAAATTTTCACTCATGGAAATAATATATTTTAATTATATTTATCACAAATAGATTTCATCTAATATTTAACTGAAAATTAACAATAAAATTTTTGGTAATAATATTCCCATTGAGTTTAACTAGTGACAGGCTAAGATGCCAAATAAAACGTCTGTAACCAAGTGGGTCTACCGAGGACCCCATGCATTTCCTGTCTTATGGGCTTTTAAACTATAGAAATCCCAATTATTACGTCAATTATTAATGGTAATTCATGTATTTATTTATGAAATACGTAAAATACTATAATTATATGTCAAGTATTTAAGCTAACATAAGGAGGATAGTAATTTTGGGGAGTGCCTACTCCCCCACTTCGCTTCGGGATAGTTAATAAAACTCATTTCGGGGAAGACAACATTATACGGTTAAAAGGAAATCACATTTACACAAGAATATGAATTTAAAAAGGCGTTCAGTGAAAAGTGTACATAGATTTTAAAACAGACTACACAAAAAATATTTCAACACATTAAGAAATATAAACAGAAGTTAGATCGATCCAAAGAAAGATTGTGTTACTGATTTATAAAACTGCCGAGGAAATATTTCGACAGTATAAATAATATCATTTGAGATATCTGAACTAAAGAATCAATAAAAATAAACAGTTTGTAACAGTGTTAAAAATTTCATTATTTTTTAAATCTCTGAACTGAAAAATCACATAAACCAACTTTGTAATAAATTAAATGTTTTCAGCAGATTGCAACAAATTAAAAGAGTTTTAAAGAGATAACTTTTTTTCATAGCTTCCAAAATACGTAAAGGACGCCGGAAGTCTAGTTACCTTTCGTAGGATATGTACAAAATATTTGAAAAAAAAAATCTATTGTCATCAAGATTATTTTTAATTACTTTTATATCTATTTTTGTTCGAGCTTCATTATTGTCTTGCTTCGTCACTTTATTCTCAAATTCCTACTAGATGTTTAAAATTTTTTCGCATACTATCTAAATGAACGTTCAAAAAAAAAAACGAAAGTTTACTATTTTTCAGTTTTTATTTTTCATCATAAAACTTTGTCCTTAGTTTACTACAGTTCGTAATAAGTTACAACAGTTTACAATGGTTTACTACAGATTACAAGATATTGAAACAGCTGACAACAGTTTGCAACAGCTAACAATATTTTGTCGAGAAATTTCCCATCGATTTCCATGCGCTAAATTCTATCTTATGTACCTTCGAATATTATCTCAAAAGGTACATATGAGCTGACGAAAATTGGTAAAACATATTATGTTTTTATGAGAAGGGATTGAGCGTATATTAACTCGAACACAGTTAAAATAAAGATATTATTGATGAAGTTTTCAGAGATTTTCAATTTATAGCGATTTGCAGCTTAAATAATTTTCCAATTCGCAAGACTTTCATGTAACCTTTTCGGGTAGTTTGGAAAGCAGTTAAAGTTTTCTGTGTGACAACCGATAACCCCTTCTTTTGAATGACGAAAATGCTGCAAATTAATAGTTAGGATATGAAGCACCTTCACAGATAATAATTTCATAATTCGAATCATTAGCAAAAAAGTCACTTTTTAACGTTTAAATTTAATCAAACTATTATTGTTAAAACTAACGATGAGTTACATAATAATTTTAAAATGTTGATTCGACAGAGGCCAATGCAAAATAATCGGAATAATGTGAATAATCAACAGGAAGGCAAACAAAACAAAAGGCAGAAAAAATCTGGTTAAAAGTGTTATTTCAAAATTTTTCTTCACATTCATTTGAATCTTTTTATGACACGTTGTGTCATCACATATTCGTGAATGTTGCATCAAAGAACATCAAACAAGACTCCTTTTGTCACCGTGGAAAATAAATGCAAATCCGCGACCTCCGGAATCGTAGCCCAGGATCGTAAACACTCAATCACGGAGGCCGATAGTCATACATAAACATCGGATATTATCGTACGATCAAATATATGGCTTAATCCTTGTGTCTATTCAACAACCTTAATGTATTTCTGATCTAATATGTCAAATTTAACACCGCCTCGAGATAGAAAAGTCGGTATTAGGCTATTTTTTTTGACACATAAGTATTACAGTGTATGCATTAAATGTGGCATGATTTCGATTCAGTTACTTAGATTGAGTTCCAGTTGATTGAAATTATCGCTGAATAACAGAACACTTCAATGTGTGGTATAAAAAGTGTTCTTGAAGCGAACTGTCGATAGGGGCAGATCTAATTACAGTGCCAACAGAAGCCGGTGGATGTTTTTTACGCTTTAAGAGGTCAAAAGTAAAAGTAATTACCTACATTGAAATCAATGTTTTTTTAATCATTTAAGAATGTACTACTAAAAACTCTCAATGCAGATATAATATCATTAATATTAGTGTTTGAACTCATCTATAGATGTAAATAGATTAGTCTATTATTTAACCAATAGATGACGTTAGCTGTCGAGTATAGTAGAATTAGAAGGAGATGATAAATAAGGAGAAAACCTCAAGGAAGACCGGGGTCCATATTATTTCAACCGCCTGCTAATTAAGACATCAGTGCCCATGCAAATCTAACACATTAAAAGTTCAAGTGTTTTGTTGAAGCCGGAGTTTTATTTTATGAAGTTTATGAGAAACCCCGTAGATACAACAGAAAACATGAAACATATATATAGAAAATAAAAAGGGAACGATCGCTGCTGGGACTTGAAACCAGGTCCTCAAGCCTTACCGGGACTGGTGTCTTCCAATAAGGCTATTGCCACTGCGAAATGTAATAAGGTGGCAATAGCTCAATATATTTGAAATTAAATGTCAAGTGGGAATATTTTCATGACATGATTTTAATTTGTCTAGGCCCAAGGGGTCAGAGCACCCATGAAATGGAAATAATCCTGTCTGATTAGTATTATTATCTTAATGACTGCACAGTTAAGGATTGTTGTAAACGGAAGTGGCGCCATCTCTTTTTTTTAAAGAACCGTTGTAATTTTCAAACTACGGCAGTGGGTTTTAATCTGCTAGTCATTATTATTATTGTTAACCGTGTTAGTTACTAGATGTGAATATTTAAGTATTTCCCAACCATCCTCTTCCCAATTCGACCTCTCTATATACCTCAATTGAAGATACCACATAGTCATACTTGGTCCGCACAGTTGTGACACTTGTACGTGTCATGTGACACGTACAAGTGTCACATACACGTACTTTTAAAAAATATATTTTTTATAAAAATTGATCGATTGCATGCTTTGGGGTCAATTAAATTACCTCTCAAATGTGAAGCACTTCTGAACATGCCTAACAAAATTTAAATAAAAAATCACTTCTGTTAAAATGTCATATTTATAGAATGTGTCTAAGAAAATATATCAATTGATGATCAATGAAGGCCTCAGCACGGGCAAGCCACCCAGTGAGGCCAACATTACTGGAAAACATAAATTGTAAAAAATAATGTACCAAATAAAAAATAAAAAAAATTGATGTTAATCCTTGTTACCAATAATTTATATGACATTTGCCACTGCGCGAGTGCATTCCTTGAAACTACACAGTCATTGATTGGCATTAAATGAAAATAATTCTCAATCAATAATAATTATTAAGATTTCTTCTGACAATATTTCAAGACTGTTAAGATTGTGATCTGATAGGTAGAACACTTTTTTATTTAAATTATATTGAGAACTGAACAGAAAAGTCCTAGAAGGGTAGATTTCAAAAGGAGTGAGAAAAAAATAATGTACTTAGGAAACACATGGACATACGAACAGGCCCACAAACACTTGTGTTGTGTTGTTGTATCTCTTCAGCGATCTTAATGTATTGCTGAGAAAAATAAAGGTTTATTTACTCAGGGATTTATGAATGGTCCGGGGTCCTCAAAATTTTGATGTTTTAACTCTAGCGTACCTTTCATTTTTTGTTTCACTTGATCGCGCCATGTCTTTATCAGGCATCCTCAACTTTTTCTATCAATCACTATTGTATACCACATTGATAATTTGGAAAATCTACGATATATCGACTTTAATTCGATTCAGTATCTCATGCAGGGATAGTGCGTAAAGAGCGCTCGAGCGCCCCCAACTAATTCTACAATTTAAACAAAGCTGTAAATACTCCTGGCACTAATAAGAATAAACTTTGAAATTTTCAGCTAAATTGGGCCAGTAGTTTTGGGGTCTATATGGCACACACAAAGAAAAATATTTTTTAATAAATTAATTTTATGCAATAATTACTTCTAATTGCCAGTGAAAAGAAAATTGGCAGACATCAGTGCTTGGATGGGTGTTAGCAAAATTTTATCTTAACGCATAACTCTCGAATGGCGAGCTGGCTTAGTAAAATTTAATAGAGGTTTAAAATATAATAATTTCTCCTGTCCAAGAATTATAAATGCTTAGAAATATTTAGGAAAAAGATAAAATTAATAATATCTAAAAGAAACTGAAACATAAAAGATAAAGAAAAAAATGTTCATGTCGCAATTGGGAATCGAACCCAGGATCTCTTTCTTACCGGGAGAACGCTCTAAATACTAAGCAATTAAGACATAGTTGATTAAAGCATTGTTCCGGTAAGACAAAGGTCCCGGGTTCGATCCCCAGTTGCGACAGTCACCCTTTTTATGTTCTGTGTCTTGTTTAGTTTCTTGTTCTGTTTCATGTCTCGTTTAGATTTATTAAAATATTATATTTTAAATATTTGCTAATATACCCACTAGAAAGTTTGGTTACGGAATTGAAGCTATTTATCTTCATACAGGCTTTAAAAGGTTCTAAGTTCCAAACAAAACCAAACTAAGCACATGCTCGCATGATGGTGGTCGAATTAATTAATTATTAAGTGTCAATTACCAGGGATTATTTTATTGTTTTCGAAGTAAGTGGGTACCTTTTATTCGTAATCAATTTTAAATGGTATACTTCCTTGACATTGTTTCTTAGAATTGCAGTAATGGATTAATAAAGGCGCCTGTCGAAGTTTAAGTTCAAATGATTAAATATCTCAACAATAAACACCCAATGCACCAGGAAATAGAGCAATTTAATTATTTGTATACGGTATCGGTTGAGAGATTGAAAGAATGCGCAAGTCTTGATGTAGCCGATAAATACAATTAATTTTTGCACTCAACAATAAATGCACCTTTAATTCTATTTTTATATCATAATGGAAAGAAATGATATTTATGTTTTAACTCCTGTATTGGTGAAACCTAGTTGAGATGACATAAAAAAAACTCCGACGGTAAATACAAGCTTTGGACAGACACCTCAAGTACCAGTCAATAAAAGCATTCAAAAATCTTTCAGTCGATACTAAAGAAGATAGATACTATGAAGGAAACAAAAAAAGCATATCAAAAATAAAAAAAATATGTATGATCGAACAAAAAAGGCAATATTAATTGGCAGAAAAAACCAAAGTCAAAAGTCTAAGATGTACAGAGCAAGATATATGGCTAATTGAAAGAAAAAATAAATTTTCAAGAAAACATAAGCAAATTTAAACTTAAATTACGAAAATATGTGATATATGTGTATTTTAGGTCTGATATTTTAAATAAGGTATTTTAGTGATAATATGTGATTGGCATATATGTATTGTAAGTTCCTCTCGTCTTACGATGAGTTTTGTAACTCATCGGGATTACTCTAGCAAGAAAAAATAGTAACCATAATAAATGACTGACTGTTTTTTTGTGGTTCATACCACAGTCAAATGTCGTGCGTTTCCTTTGCAATTATAATTCCAATCCATACAATGCCAATTGCAATCGTTTGATCGTTCGGAATGCAAGTTTGTACAAACTGACTTTTATTGCACTCTGAAAGTAGTTATTTCGGAAATTCGTTTTCGTAACGTGATAGTTAAACTACAGTCGTACCTTGTACAGTCGGCGTTGTGAGACTTGTACTTGGAGATTGCCTACGAAATATTTTCACCACAAACCAAGTACGTTGTACCTGCGTGCATTCTTGGTAAAGTAGGTGCCTTGTATTTTGCATATATTCAACATTAAACATGTGGCCTTTGTATAAGAGCGGTAAACTCACTGACGCTGGGTAAAAAATATGAGCGTTTGAGAACTCAGAGAAAAAAAAACAAACATAGATTTTAAATGTCGTTAAAAACGGTTAAAAAACAATCCGCACATCGTATTTCCAACTTCCCACAGACAGTGGACTAGAGTGTGTTGACGGGCCGAAGGTAATGGAGAGTGATAGGTTATGAGGAAGGTGATGGTTGTGAAGTACATACCTGGCTCTTCACATTTGGTCGTTAAACACGGTAAAAGCCATGTCAAGAGATGACCGGTCGGTTGCTGAGTTTACATCGCGTTTTTGTCCCACCCAGGCGTAGTGTGTTCAATTCCTCGGCTGGCTCCATCACAACACAAGCAAAATTTTCCAGCGGAATATTTAAAATATTGTCAGGTTATTTGTAAAAATTAAAAAAAGAGAGATACCTAACATTTGTACATGGTTAACATTTTTCACTTGAGAACTGGTCGTTACGACTACTTGCTCTTGAGTTCAACAGCTCGGCTGTTGACGAGGACCGTTTCTTACTTCCCACAAAGAAGTCACTACAAAGGTGACAACGACCCCGAGAGCAATTATTTTCCTCAAGGTTTCTTGTGAGGATTTCTTAATAATTGTGATATTTCACCAGTTAAGTTTCTTCTAATTATCTAGGCGTAAACTATGTTTAGTGACTAGATCCAAAAAGTCAGCTACTTGCCAACAACATCATTTAATTTCAAAACTTTCCCCCTGAATTGAGACTGCCATAGTTCCAGTTGCTCCTAACTGTTTAGAATGCGATGTCATATAAATACTTTTGGCAATTGCAATTGATTTTAAAGAAATACGTTCAACTAAGTAATAAGTACTGCGGGAATTAAAAATATGGTTCCGAATTTTCTATAAAGTTGACAAAGTATTTTGCGTATATCAAATTAAAATATAAACCCCTTCAAGCAGAAAGCAAAATGATATTCTATGTACTAAATGATAAAATAATAGTCATTGCTAAAACTTTACTTCATTGCAGCAATTATACGCAATATTTCTTAAGTATATATGTAATATCGAGATAATAAGAGGGTCGTCAGATAAGTCATATCAAAACATTTTTTTGAACGAAATTGATGTGAAAATATTTCATTTTCAGGTTGTTGTTTCTTGAGAATGGAGAACTGAAAAGCAATAATTTATTCACATACAATCAGGAATTCTGGTTAACTTTAATAAATACTGTATTTTAGTTGTTGTTTTTTTTTTTAAATATTTTCCTTCCGTTTTTTTTCTCGTGAATTTGTAAAGTGTAAATTATTATATATATTTTTAATTTACTTTAAACCAAAAGTAATAACAAACATTTATTTATTTATATATAATTTGTACATTTATTTATAACAATTACAGGTAATAAAGAGGTGTTTTTGCACAAAAACGGCGCTATACAAGTTATCCAAGTATTATTATTATTATTTATGCAGTGTATATGCAATGCCAAAAATCTCGCAAATGCGCTATAGGACACAAAAAATAAATCTAATTTTTTATCTACCGCATTCAAAAAGCACGTAGCTCTCCCCACAGGTGAGTTCATTAATAAATTAGTGCGGCTTGCTCTACTATATAGAAGATTGTGATGACGTCCTCGAGAGTGAGACTCTGGTACAAAAAAATTTAATTGGGCCAGTATCTCATTATTAGATAAGTGACCGTTTATTAGTTGGAAAAAATATTTAAGCAAAGCAATACTTCTACGTGTCTCTAGGGAGTGGTAATTGGTCATGCCTAATATATAAATCGATGGGTAAAGTCAAGGGTAACGTCCATAGAGCCGCGAGAATAAAAACCTTAAAAATTTTTTATGGACTCTTTCAATGCGTAAAGTGTATGTTAATTCATGTGGAGCCCAGATGATCGAGTTTGATTCAAGTACACTTAGGACTAGTGTGTTATATAATAACGTCAGTGTTTTTGTGTTACGAAACGGATATGAGTTTCTAATTATGAAGCCGAGAAGCCTGTATCCTCTGCTTATTAAATCATCGATGTGCTGGTGAAAAGTTAGTTTGCTGTCGTAAATAACTCCTAGATCTTTGATTTGGTTTAGGTGTTGGAGAATAATTTCATTGATTGTATATTATACATAATACATGCGGTTTCTTTGATCTTGTATACGAGACGGTATTGCACTTGGATGTACTGAAGTTCAAGCCATTTATTTTAGCCCAGTTTGAGACGCAGTCAATGTCACGTTGAAGGAGAATACAGTCAAGATGGTTTTTTATTGAGCGATATAGTTTCAAGTCATCTGCAAATAGTAAATACAGCGAATGTGTGATGACTGAACCAATATCGTTGATTAAAATCAGAAACAGAAGTGGTCCAAGGATAGACCCCTGAGGAACTCCAGAAAAAACTATGAATTCCAAAGAGCTGGAACCCTTATAATAAACAAACTGTCTACGATTTCGAAAATATAAAGCAAAAAAATAGAGTAGTCTTTTGGAAAAACCAAATGAAGCTAGCTTATTTAGAAGAATGTCGATGTCAACCTTGTCGAATGCTTTTTCCAGGTCGAAATAAGCAACATCCACCTGTCCCCGATTGTCGAGAGTTTGTGATAAGAAATCTGAGATGCATAAGAGGTTTGATGTTACTGACATCTGGGGTCTAAAACCATATTGACGGTCAGCAAGAATTGGATTAACGTGATTAAGTATATATTTATGTAGAATTTTCTCGAATATTTTCATGATGGAACATAGAACGGCAACTGGTCGATAATTCCGAATATCGCGTTTGTCTCCCTTCTTGTAGATAGGGGTTATTTTAGTTAATCTCCAGATGTCTGGGAGAATCCCATTTTTTAGGCATACATTAAAGAGATGACATAATGGTGGTATTAAAAGGTCGGAACAACCCTTTACTATAAATGTTGGAATATTATCAGGACCGATGGAGTGAGGTTTCTTTAAATTTGAGAGTGCCTCCTTAACATCTTTTTCCGAAATACTGACCAGGTCGAATGAGGGTCCAATCTGTTCAGTGTGAAGGGTAGAGTCAATATTGAGAGTTGGTTGGACATTTTTGTAAACAGATGAAAAAAAGGTCGCAAAACTATTAGCGATTTTATCATCAGTAGTCAATTCCTCTCCGTCAAGAATCATAGACTTAAATGAGTTGTTGGATTTTTTTAGATCCTTAATGTACTTCCAAAACTGTTTGGGATCGATAGATAATTTTTCTTCCATTGAAGTTAAATGATTTTTAAAAGCTTCACTGATTTCATGTTTTACGATGGAGCGATAGGCTGAAAAACTAGCATAGTCCAAGTTGTGACGTGTTTTTTTCCATTGCTTATGAAAAATATGTTTAATTTTAATATTTGAAATAATACTATTGGTGTACCACTTAGGATATACTCTGTGTGCCGTAGTGCGAGGTGTGGAAATGGGTATACACTTGTCGAATATATTTTAAATTGTACATCTTCTCACAATATACTGCAATGGCGACGTAATTGGTGTTAATTAGCCTCAAGTACATTAAAGTTTACATTTGCACAATCAACCATAATACGATAAAAGGAGGTAATATTGTACGATATTTATACACATATTCAGGATCAACGTTTGATGTTCTTTCTGCAAAAATTTTATAATATTTTTCGCTAACTAAAATATTTGACGTTTCTTTGTTATTAACTGAGCGTAGCGAATTTCAGTTTTAACAAATAACGTTTTGCGAATGTAAATTTATTTGTATGCTCTGTTTTCGTTTCAAGATGTTGCCCAATTTCACGTTTAAGAGAGAATTCTTCCACAAATATCAAAGATATGAAGTTGACATTTATAAAAAGAAAATTAAGTGCCTACTTACAAATACAAAATTTTGGTTCTGATTAATTCTTAGGTCTACTGTTTATTGAACTATCTACTATTTATTTAAAATATATATATATATATATATATATATATATATATATATATATATATATATATATATATATATATATATATATATATATATATATATATATATATATATATATATATATATATATATATATATATATCATTCGCTAATGAGTATGATAGTTGGTTGAACATGTGTTGCAGAAGAATGTTATATTTTGTTTTGTGTTCCTAGAAAGTACTTGGAATTTAATAGTGGTGAGGATACAAGGCTGTCTATTAATTTGTTAATGACTTTATGTTATACAAACATGGCTGACATAATTCACAGTCAGACAGCGTTATTAGATTCGATTTATTCATAAGCTGACAAAATTAATGTATTCACTTGGATTGTTTAGCTAAAAATTTATGTACCTCTATCATGAAAACATAAACTTTTCAAACTACCCTCACAATAAATGGGCGAAAAAGCTGCAACCGCTGACCGAGTCACGCCACTGCGGCAAAGTGTGGGAGGATTTAATAACATTTCTGCGGCGGTACAAATTGAATGTAATACAATAGACTTTTATGGTCAATAATGTGCCAATTGTCGGCAATAACGCAATAGCGTGAAATTTACTTGCTATGCACGGGTGTAAGATAAGATACACACTTATAGTGATTTATTTTCGGGGTATTATGCCGTGTTGGGCCACCTCCTTCTTTTGGCAACGTTTTTGACAACATTACAGTGTCCATATTAGGGCCGATGTGTGATGGACACTGTAATGCTGTCCAAAACGTTGGTTAAAGAAGGAGGTAGCGCAACACGGCATCGTACCCCAAAATGTAATGCTGTCCGAAACGTTGGCCAAACAAATAAATAGCACAATACGGCATAATAAATCACTTTACAGAACTAATTTTTTAAAATGAAACAGGTTTTTCCTATTATCGTGATTATTTTTTTGGGTTACTATGCCATGTTGCGTTTCCTATTTCTTTAGTCAATGTATCGAACAGCCGTACAGTAATAATTTGGGATGGGTAACGCTGCCACGGGAACCATTAATTTAATAAAAAAGACCTCTGCCATAGGTCACTCAAAGTTGTTTGTAACGTTTGGTGGTTTAGCAGGGGTTCCAGGGTTTATGAAGTGGGGTTTTACTAGGTCTTGGCGGCAGATATATTTGACCACCTACTGAGTGGCGGGTCGGATCAGATCGGTAGAAGCCTTTTGATGGAGATCTTTTGCCATCTTCAGCAGGACACTGTAGACCCATCGCCTTGTACCGCGGTAGGATTTTTCACTGATAAAATAAAAGTGTTTGCAATTGACAAATTGACAAACTGGGATAACATTAAGATTCAGCCACTAGGAAAATCTACGATCAATTTCTTGGCATTACTGGAACAATTCCTTTGCACTTTAAATAGCTCTCCACTAACGAATTTTTTCCAGTCATTAAAATCTCTTCCGACTTATATCTCTTTGAAAAAGTCATGCATTGCCACCAAAATTTCATGCATTTAAACTAGATGCTCAAGCTATGTAACAAAACTCTTTGCAAACACTCAGAAGAAGCAATAAAGCGTTTACCTGTTTCAACCATGCAAGAAATCACAAAACCTCATGCAATCATTTACCAAACGATTTTTCATTCGACTTTATTTGTTTATCCATCACGAAACATTGAAAGCGAATCTGCAATAAACTTACGATTCGTAACGCTATCCATTTCAGGATCATTGTCGAAACGGAGGGGTTTGCCGCTCTGCCGCGCGTTGAAGTATTCTCGGAACAAAGTTGTTTATTACGTGGAAGTATCCGGTTCTATAATCTCATATGTTCTAGAACGAATTTCATCAATTAAGGGGCTCGATTCTCGACGGAATCATTCCACTCGAACAACGAGTGGTTCGAACAACTTTTGACGTATGTTTTTATTTAAAAGAAATATATTTTTAATTTTTATTATCAATACAAAGTTGTTTTACTGGCGTTTTTCGATATCTGTTTCACTGGGATATACGTGTATCGAGACAGACGTATTGGATACATAAATGAATATTTACATATTATTTGATGCATGCATAACTATTAATAAAATATAAATAATAAATTGCATACATTTTAAATTGTGAAGACATAATAGAAAGTATAGGTTATTCTACAGGGATAACAATATCATAAATGCACATGGAAAAGTTAAGATAAAATAGTTAATGAAAAAGTAAATGGAAGTTAATGTAAGGAGTATAATCTAAGATAAAATATAAAACAATATTTCATTACATTAAATGACAGAGGTAAATTAGCATCTAGTAAGTATGTAACTTCGAAGAATCTCAAGAGTGTCGACCAAAGTATGTACTTTCGACAGCGATTGCGGGCGGCCTGGATTGGAGAATTGATACCCTAAGCCATCGGTCTAGACAGGTTTATCGTGTGCAATGAGTCTACGATATGGATTGTGAGTATGTAAACGAACTAGTTGAATGCTTTGGGGTGGCGCAATAGATGGCGTTGGTCATATTTGAAATAATCTATTCATTTATTGAGTTTATTATATTAACTGAGTTTTTTTATGTAAAATGGTAGTAAATGTTTGTCGATAACCTTACATAGTATTAACTTAACATTTAAATGTAGGTAATATTTTTTATGCGTGTCAAATTAACGAAAAAATAGGTCTTTGATGTTGGGAGATGGATTATTATGCGATTTTAATAATATCTCTATATATAAATTAGTCTATTTTATCCGGAGATTGAGGAAATTTAAAAATAATAGATAAGTCACTGTTTGCGTGAGATTTTCAAAAACCACCCTCCATCCCCGTTTTCCACCCCCTAAAAGCAAAATTTTATACTTTTAAATGAAATTTTGCTCACATGACTTTAAAACAAAGAGTAAACTGTCTACGTCTGATTTTGAAAGACTCTGCGTAAACACCGGGCAACGCCGGAGATTTAAGATTTTGCCACAGATACGGTTGATGGAAGAAGCAACTCCAGAGGTGATGCAAGGAGAGGCTGTAAATAATGAAGCATAAAACCTCTGAAGGCACCTTACTGATGCGATGAGTCCCCGATCCATGTAGAATAAGAAGAAGAGTCATAAAATATGGGGAGAAGAAGTTGGGGGAGTACCTGGCTACTCGGATCTGGTCACCAAATACAGCTAAAGCCATTTCAAGCGACGTTTCAATTCTGAATGGTGGTCTTACAACAAGGTGAAACTGTGATTATATTTCACCCTGGAACGTGCCAAAAGTATACTACTAATTCAAATGAATAAATTGTGAAATAACACAAATTCATCACATAAAATTTACTTGCGCGCGCCGGAATTTGAACCCGGGACCTTCTAATTACTCTACATACGACGCAACAAAGGTTCACCGATCTTATATGCTATAAAAATGATTGTAACTCGAAGAAAATAAAGATAACATCGAATTATTGCAATAAAAAATAATAATTAGACGACTTATCTTATGAAACAATATCACAGAAGTATGTGAAATATACTTAAAATTAATGATTTATTCATGTAGTGGATATTATAGTGGGTTTATAAATCACAGATTAAAGATTATGCTATGAAATATTAAATTCAATCGATTCTATTAAGTTACAGCATTTGAGTTATTACGCTCTCGTTGCATTAAAGTACGTATTAAATAAAATCCCCCAAGGCAACATTGACAGTTGTTATGATAAGTACAATTGAGGAATTTGAAGGGTCTTAATTATTATTGACTTGAGTTATTTTAAATTATGGCAGTAAAATCATTGAAAAGAGATTGCTTTGTTGGCTTTGTATTAAAAGCAACGGCTGCGCGGCCCTTTTCTCACAAATCTGAATATTGTATTTGAGGCCAAAATACCCAACGAAACTACATAAAATGTGTGCTATTTAAATTACATACTTTTTAAAATTATAAAATATATGTCATTGAAGAATTCGATTTTCTTGATGTTAGTGACAATTTTAGCAATTTTTTGTGAGTTAATGATAATAATTTTGTTCTATCGACTACGGAAATGTAATGAATCACAAAATAAAAAAGTTGGTAAAGTGTATGTTTCCTATGCCGACCGCATGTGTAAGAATTTAGTATTTTGTTTTTCACTGCATATTCCTTCGGCGACATGGCATTATTGTTAGCAAAATATATGTGTAGCGGATTTTCACGGCAGGCGTCTTGCTCCTGCAGATATAAATATATCGAATTTTGTTATATGACCCTACATCCTTTTTAGCAATAAGGACTTACAGCAGATATAATACTTTGGGGGATCAAATGTCTTATTTTGATCAATTGGCGAAGGGATCAACTGTTTAGGGGATCAACTGCCCGGGGGTCAACTGTTTGGGAAACAACTATCGGGGAACAAGTATCGGTGGATCAAGGTCATCATTGAATATTTGTATATAATATTTTGGAGGATCAAATGTCCGAGGCATCAACTGGCAGAGGGATCAACTGTTCGGAGAGAAGCTATCGGGGGAAGAATTATTGGTATATTTTATCTCCTTATATATTATTTATCAGGCACATTTAGGTAGGAGACACATTACGCTATACGCATCATGACTTAGCCTATTTCAGCATATCGCTCGCCATACGCTACCAATGGGAATGTATTTTAAGCGATATGCTGAAATAGGCCAAGCCATCAAAAATATATTGCGCTTATAGCGTGGTCTGTCACAGGCTTTATACGGCAATTGTTTTGGCATAAAATACAACACGAAATGTCATTATACATTTACATATATGTAATGACTTTTATATTTAAATTATTTATTTTTTGCAATGAATTACCAAAGTAATCCAATAAAGATATGTAAGATGAATAATTAACAACCGTATGTTGTTTTATTAATTGTAGATTATAATTTTTCGTTGCCAGATCAGTTGGTATAAGTTTCTTTCCGGATTCTAAAGCGGAATATGTTAACACGTACGAGAATAAAGCATATTTGGCGTGTACGTTAAACTTAATACATTTATGTATTTCATAACTATTAATCATTAATCTTACTAATGAATCTGTAATACGCGGATTATATTTCATTGTTGGTATCAGTTGTTGTTGAACTGGGGTCCGTGAAAAAATAAACTCAAAAATTAATTTAGAATGTAAAGTAATTGTGTTATTGGAAAATGAAATACAATACAAAAAATATTTATTTTGAGGTTTGAAAAGACATTTTAAAATGGATGTGTTGAATTCAAAAATTTTTTACGGCGTTATTTTGGTACTTAGAAGGTGTTAGGAAGCTTTGTAGATGCACGCACAGATGGCAGTGCATAGAGCTTGCGGGGAAGTCCGCAAGATGGAGCCAGTGGCCAGTTGTCGCCAAGGACAGTGCAAAGGCTCTCAGAGAATCTCACTGGCCCAGATTCCAATTAGCAAGCTTCTAGCTAGGTCGACTATCGAATCTCCAATATAATGCACGGAGTATTAATAAATTCCTGATTAATCTAAAAGAACCTATTATTTATAAAACTCCTTCCAAGACGAGTTGGAGACCTGTTTGTGCGAACACAACAGAAGGCATATCGAAATCTATTCAAAAATAAATAATAATATTATGATGATTTGTAAAGCACCGTTTTTGTGCAAAACCACCACAAAGGCGCTGTACAAATATATAATACATTTCTATATTAATTTATGTTATTACTAACCATATATAGAGAAAATATACAATACCATACTTATCTGGTAGGTCGCTTGAGATTAACACTTAATGACAATAACTAATTGTTTATTAGTGAAATTTACATACAGGATTTAGGACGTAATTGGACTTTACGGTATTTATTTTAATAATATATATTTATGTTCGTTTATGAACTTGAAAATCTTATACTGGGAGGTGTTACAGCACAAGGTTTTGATCTGAATTCAATTTCCTAAATGTTGTGCGTCCCTTGGTATTAGACAGATTTCGAATCATTAAAATCCATCAATAAAAGTAATCTTGAGTCATCAGCAACTTCAATAAAATATTTAAACAATTTAAAAAAATACAATTTAAGAAGCCCTGTAAGCTTTCAAGACGTGCTTATAATTCATTATTCTAGTCAAATAATTATTTAATAAGAATAATACAAAATGTTAGCGCTACAACACCGCAGAATGAAGAGAGCAAGAAAATCTGTTTAACGACGGACAATATTTTATTTATCTGTTTTGTGTGGGGATTATCAATTCACCTTGAAACTTTCACTGACATTTAAATTTTAAACAATATCCAATTGATAATATTATTATTAAGTTCTGCAAGTGTTTTAGTTTTTTATTATTGTGACAGCTGTTTCGGCTTACAAGGCCATTTTCAAACTGTGGTTAGTCCACATTGAGACGACGTTTTTATACTATTTCAAATAAAATAAATAAATCAATGTATGCACCTTCAAAATTTACATTTGAAATAGTATAAAAACGTCGTCTCAATGTGGACTAACCACAGTTTGAAAATGGCCTTGTAAGCCGAAACAGCTGTCACAATAATAAAAAACTAAAACACTTGCAGAACTTAATAATAATATTATCAAATTTAATCTAAATTAAATTTATAAAAAAATTAAATGGAGTTCTACGAATTAAACACAAAAACAATAAAAAAAAAAAAAAAAAAAAAAAAAAAAAAAAAAAAAAAAAAATTAATATCCAATTGGTCTAGAATTATAAATTATAATTGCTCCAATTCACGTCGGTAAAGATTGACGTTCAAAGTGTTTATATTGTTGCGATAAATACCTTGTGATATTATACTATACGAGTTTATCTAATCCAATTTATTATTTTTATAGTGGAATCATGTAATAAGTAAAATCTAGTAAAAAATATAGTATTTAATCATTGAAGGCAATATTAACGATTCTCAAAAAAAATAAACACAGAAAAAGATTTAGTCACATCTAGGAATTAAACCTAGCACGATGAAGCTCACAGTCGAAGTATGATGCAGTTAAAAATTACGTAAGTTGATATGGTTGAAATAGTTGAGTCATCAGAGTACTTCCCAGGAAAGCAAGGTTCTGGGTTCATTTTTGAGATGACTGAAGCTTTTCTGTGAGTCCTTAATATTGATTCAGTAAATGTTTACCTAATAATTAGTCGCCTGAAATATCTATACAAATTAAAAATACCTCCCGAGTAAAAATAAATGCCGCCAACGGGAAATGAACCCGTACCTTCTGATGTCTGGTCAGGTGATCTGAACCACTGGGCTATGTCGGCTTATTTCCAACCCACCAAATAATTAAATATGTACTAGAACCTAAATCAACAATTACTGTTTATAATATTTTTTTCACCTGTAAACAACCAACTTAATTTTTGTAGGAAAGGCTTTGTTAGTGCTAAATTTCCACTAGATGGCGTCGAGACAAATTATATCTACATTTGTTCGTGAAATATTTTGACTTTTCAAATATTATTATTATTTTTTTATTGATAAACTAATGTTTCTAAGACAAGGTTTTTTTTAATGCATAGTATAAAGGATAACACATAATTATAAGCAATAATTAGTCGCCTGAAATATCAATACAAATTGAAAATATCTCTCGAGTAAAAATAAATGCCGCCAACGGGAAGGAATTTTCAATTTGTATTGACATTTCAAGCGACTAATTATTTGTTATCCTTTATACAATGAAAAAAAAACTTGCCTTAGAAACATAAGTTTATCATTAAAAAAAATGCATAACTATTTACACACATAAATATATTATAACAATACGGTGATTAAATCGTTTTTGGTATCATCATGCTTATAAATTATTATGCTAAATCAACTTATTTACTTTGTAGTAGCACACACTCCTTGCTTCATTCATATTCATGTACCCTATTCTGTTATTTTGATCTTGACATGGACCGATTTAAGAAGATATTTGATTCAATTGATCGTGCAATGTCTTCCTCGGGCGTCCCCAACTTCTTCTATCATTCACCGAAACGTTTAGTCATTGTTTTTTTTTCTTTAAAGGACCTTTCTTTCTTTATTTTTTAAAAATTAAACTAATTTTAACAAACAACCTTCTATCCTATTGTTTAAATTATTATTAATGGCTCGACTTCGACTGAGCTTACCCATTTTATACAAGTCCACATAGGTCAAAACGGATCTGAAAAAAAAACCGATTTTTCTTTTGACCTACAAGCAGATTTGACCTTAGAAAAAAATCCCGATTTCCCGTGTAAGTACGCAGAATTACACACAATTTAATGGCACCAACATTTTTAACAATAACCTTCAGAAATACCTCTTCAAACCACAGGCAAATAATTACATTGAAGAGTAGTACTAAAATCTCAAATAATGTAAGAATCTAATTTAAAACCATAAAAATATACGATTGGAGGCGCTATTGCATACTAATATCTCGACGAAAGTTGTTCCACTAAATTAGAACGCGATAAGCGAAAGCGCCTAGACCGTATTCGCTAGTTTTAGTTGGAACCGTTGCGAGAGTTGGTGGTCAATTGGAGGTAGAAAAGTGTAACCTGTTTTTCGCTTTATGTCTTATCTAAATATAAAAACATCAATGGTTATAATATCTTACACTTACTTAAGGTCTCACCTTTTCTGTGATATCTAATTTCAAATGATGTGTAATTCAATGAAATTATGTTCACACTGGCAATTAATTGTTAACCTATATAATATCGTTGAATTATAAATGAAATCAAGAAAACATGATTTTCCCACGTAACGTTCAATATCAAATAATTTTATGGTTATGCGGTGAAGTTTGTCATTAGATATCAAGTACATTGTGACAGAAATATATTATTTGCATTCATTAAATGCATGGTAATAACACGTTGATATCTTGTACACATAAAGTAATAATCAATGATACGGATTAACCCAAAGAACCTCTATATTTTGCAATACAAGCAAAATGTCAAAATTTGGATTGCACGAGAAATATTGTGGCATTATATTCACTGTATTTTTATTTATTTACTCTTTTATTTATTTATTTATTAATTAACGCCCTTTTTCGGAGCTTTTATATAAGAATATTAAGATATATACTTAATTTATTGTAGGTACATAGCTAAATTGCTTCATTAAAAACATTTGATATTTGTTTAAAGATACATTGAAGATGTCCACTGACTTGGTATAATTTTTTCCCTCCATTAGTATTCTGGGCAAAGACGAATACATATGGTAGTTAGTCTCAGAATTTCGCACTGAAATAACTCCTGACTTCTAGTATTACGTTGTGTTTTTATACATGTATACATTATTATAGGTAAGTTGTTCAGGAGTAAATTAATAAGTGTACAGTATATAACTGAGCATGAACGATATAAGCAGATACAACACAAGTTATCACGGAGAGTTCTGTTGTAAAATGAATTCAATAATTGTCTTTACGAGTACAAAGTAAGTTCTTAAGGTACGGTGAAAGATTTGAGGATATTAATTAAAATAATCATGAACAATCTGTTGTAGAGCTTGTTTGTATTTAGCAAATCTTTATACGCCAGATTGGATGTTTCGCGGAACATGGTTAAATTAATACAGCACATACAGCATAGTTGTCGTAGATGTCAATGGAGTAAAGCCACAAGTTTTGCGAAAATGAGTTAAGTACACAAAAATATTTTAAAACCGTCAAAGATGTAGACATAAAAGCCTTATTTTTTTGACCATGCCATCTGTTTCTTTCAGAATTCAGTGGTCAAGTGATATTAACACATAGTTTCAAAAAACAATTTTTGTAGTTTTTCAACCAAAATAATAAAAAGATAACACTACAGAATATGTTTGTTCAAAGTTTCACTGTTTTTTCTTTAAAAAAAAACAAAAAAGTTTTAAAAAATACATCAATCATCAAAAAAATATTTGACCGCCGGAGTTTGATAATGGTAAAAAAAACAATGTAGTTAAAGTCAGTTTTTTAACATAATTATGATAATAAACCTATGAAGTTTGTTGTAAAGCATGTCCGTAATTAACAAACCTTTATTACGCCAGATTGGGTGTTTTACATAATATAGAAAAATAATATTATTTATAAAATGTGCGCATAAAAAAAATTATAGATCTTTTAAAAATATAAAAATAGACTGAATTTAATTTTGGACAAAGTGGTGAGTTTATGAACGTATTTCGAAGAAAAATAGTGCATTTGAAAGTAGAAGAAATATTATTTCGGTTGCCTGGAATATTTCAAAATAGAAACATTAAATGAACGTTGTAACAAAAATGACATCATGTATCTATTCAAATTTTCAAATAACCATGTAAAATCTTCTATTTTGACTATTTTCAAAATCAATATCAATCATTGTTTTCCAGAAATGAAAATTCCATGAAAATTTCGATGTTTATTTCTAAATAACCAACTTAACCTTCTACCAACTTCTTTATTTTTTTACATTTTCTCTACACAGAAGGTACTGAGGAAAATAAGTTCCCGCAGAGGCTATTTCATCTTTGAAGATGTTGGGTGAAGGGTATTTTGAAATAAAGGAAGGGGAAGAAGTTTTGGGAAGGAAATATGTATGAGAGGTGGGTAGGGATCTGGAAATTTGTGTGTCTAGAAGTAACGAACGTATGAGTCCATCCTCCTCGGTGTGGTGCAAACCAAGTCGAGAAAGTCCAGCTGAAGAGGTCAAAAGATCTCCCTCAATTGGCCTCTCCCGATTCGGCCCAACGGCCAAGACCTAGACAAGTCTCACTCCACGAACTCGGGCATTTCTGCTAAGTCACCGAACGTAGCAACCTACTCGGTACCGGTGCATATTCAAGAAACACGTCAAACGCGCGCCCATTTCGTTTGAAATTTGTCATATTTGAGTTCAACAGCTCGTCTGTAATACGTTTTTCCGGCCTCCGTTTTTACTCCTTCGTTTCCTCAAATAGTCCCTCTACACAGCGTCCCCAGAGATGACATAGCCCCTGAAGGAAATTATTTTCCTTAGGGCCTATTGTATGGAGTTCATGTTAAAATTTATATATTACTTGCAATTTCTTTGTAATATGTTAATAAATAAACAATAATTAACTAAAATAAAATAAAAAAAACGTTACAGAAAGCAAATTCATTTGATGCAAGAATCTCTCTGGACCATATAACTGGTGGTATATAACTTATAGTAAGGTCGACCGATCACATAAATAAGGCTTTACATACATTCAAAATAATGTATTTTATTTATGTCAAAATAAACAATAATTACACTAGGGTTGTCGAAAAGAACACCGATTAAAAATGAATAAATATGCAAATAAATCAATATTTTATTCCATGTTCATTGCTAATGATCCAAAACATTTCATCGTTGGAATATTAACAACATGTTTCATTAAATCGTTTCACTGAAAACCAGATCAACCAATTTTTACAGACGATAGTGAACGAAACAAATTGAATACATATTTCTTAATGACAACCTGTATCCTGCTCAATCAAAGCAATAATTCACGTCTAGTTCAACTTTACCTCGTTAACCGGATATTAATTTTTATTCAGTAAAATGATTTGTTTCTGAAGCTTTATATATATTTTATTACTTTTCAAATACATGTATTTGAATTTCACTTTTGTTTTCGGCAATGGATATGGATAATGTAAGAAGGAAACAAAAAAAAATCACATGTTTTTTTCAGAACCTTTTGTTTCATAGAGGGTTACATTTTAATTCTGTGGTTAATTTTTTAGATTTGAATATAAAGCGTCTTTTTTCTATCTAACACTGCTTAGATCATAAGTCATAGCTATAGGTAAGCAACTCATAGCGATTTCCACGAGACCATATGAGCTATTCCCAAAACCAAAAAAAATAGCCTGAGGGTTAAAGAGTTTGAATTCACAATGCGGGTGTTTGGTTTCGGTTGCCTCCTTATTGTACCAATTTTAAATATCTACTCAGAATATTCTCATTTCTGAGCACAAATTGTCTCCTGTTTTATATTATGTTTTAGTTTTAATGCTCTTGTTTTGTCCTGTCCTGCTGTTATTGTTATTCATTGTTTTGTCATTTGTCGCTTTGTATGAACTGTTTTGTGAGTGTTTTTTCATTGAGTGTTTACCGTGGGATTAAGTGGCAACAAATAAAAGTAAGGATGGGTTTATTATCTAGAAAAAAACATTTAAGTATACTAAAAATGTATTACCACAAAAAAGATATAATAAAAAATAAATAAATTAGCATCCTACTATATAATCAGTCTGAAAAGGGCTTGCATGGGTAAAATGAAGGTGTGATACCAGTTCGTTCTTGATGCGAAGTAGTAGATTTCGGTTCTTCACAGCAACTCCCAGCTTATAATTTTTCCAAAAAATAGTCTTGTAGTCCAATGCAAACCAGCCTCACGCTGCTGGTCTCCAAAAGGGTCCATATTAACCAATGAGGATCGGTAGATGTCATCCGATTCCATCGATCCAATGGTCAATGCTGCATACGCAAAAAGCTGATGTTCACAAAAATTGGCGAATGTGTTCGTCGAACCTCAGCCAAGAGGAAATGCCCGCTGCTCTGGGCTGGTGATCAAAGAATGGCGACTGCTTCCAATACAAATCAGAGATCCTTGCTCCCTCAGGTTTGGCAACTCTCCAAGTCAGAATTCCAGGACTGTCAATTTGACCAATAGCAAAATGACAATGTGTAGGTACTTAAAGGTCCCACACACCAAGACCATATATGTGATGTAAGTAAAGTGATACACACACACCTTGTTTTATATGTAACTTGTTATATTATGAGATCTGTATTGGATAAGGCGCACTGTAGGAATAATTTTAAGAACATGACCACTAATACTAATTTATCGTTTGTTATAATAAAGCGCACTTGAAGTGAAATGATATAAACGCTATGTTTTTACCATTTTAAGGTTATTTCTTTTCTTGAGAGAGTCTTCTTGCTGCAGAGTCTCCATATTTTATCTTCGTAGTACGTCACAGCGGTGCTGCCAAGGTCTGGTATCTGTAAGAGGATAGTGTGTCAGCGCTTTATTAGCAGCAGACACATACCTGGACGGATGACGAACCTCGTGCTGGCACTGTTGGTGGACGCGATGGACTCTTTCGCTGCAGCAGCTGGCCCAGTTTCTTCACCACCTAGGATTCTTGCTGCAGAGTCTCCATCTTCTATCTTCGTGTCACCTGTTCCTATACTTCATTTTACTTAAATATTGAAGACAATATTAGTGATTTTTAAACGAAAATCTGAAACAGAAAAATCAGAAAAGGAAACGGTCACATCTGGGACTCGAACCCAGGACCCTTGTCTTTCCGGGACAATGCTCTACCAACTGCGCTAATGGGACCCTATCCTACTCGGTCACTTTTAACTGTATCATACTTCGAATAAGAACTACCAACATTGTCTTCATTTTTTTTCACCGCACATTTTTATTGGCAACTATCTTTATGTATGATCGCAAGATTCAACCCGAACTAAATGCAATCCAGACAGCTCTACAGTTAAATACAGTTAAAAGTGACCGAGTAGGTAGTAGTAGTTCTTATTCGAAGTATGATACAATTAAAAGTGACCGAGTAGGATAGGGTCCCATTAGCGCAGTTGGTAGAGCATTGTCCCGGAAAGACAAGGGTCCTGGGTTCGAGTCCCAGATGTGACCGTTTCCTTTTCTGATTTTTCTGTTTCAGATTTTCGTTTAAAAATCACTAATATTGTCTTCAATATTTAAATATTACAATTTGAGGTTTTACTCAATAAAGTTATTCCGATAAACTTAATATTCATTCTAGACTTGCAGAAAAGTCAACAGATGTCGCACATTAAAAATAAAAAATAAGATAGGTTTATCTAAAAAGACGCTGTCTGGATTGCATTTAGTTCGGGTTGAATCTTGCGATCATACATAAAGATAGTTGCCAATAAAAATGTGCGGTGAAAAAAAATGAAGACAATGTTGGTAGTTCTTATTCGAAGTATGATACAGTTAAAAGTGACCGAGTAGGATAGGGTCCCATTAGCGCAGTTGGTAGAGCATTGTCTCGGAAAGACAAGGGTCCTGGGTTCGAGTCCCAGATGTGACCGTTTCCTTTTCTGATTTTTCTGTTTCAGATTTTCGTTTAAAAATCACTAATATTGTCTTCAATATTTAAATATTACAATTTGAGGTTTTACTCAATAAAGTTATTCCGAAAAACTTAATATTCATTCTAGACTTGCAGAAAAGTCAACAGATGTCGCACATTAAAAATAAAAAATAAGATAGGTTTATCTAAAAAGACGCTGTCTGGATTGCATTTAGTTCGTGTTGAATCTTGCGATCATACATAAAGATAGTTGCCAATAAAAATGTGCGGTGAAAAAAAATGAAGACAATGTTGGTAGTTCTTATTCGAAGTATGATACAGTTAAAAGTGACCGAGTAGGATAGGGTCCCATTAGCGCAGTTGGTAGAGCATTGTCCCGGAAAGACAAGGGTCCTGGGTTCGAGTCCCAGATGTGACCGTTTCCTTTTCTGATTTTTCTGTTTCAGATTTTCGTTTAAAAATCACTAATATTGTCTTCAATATTTAAATATTACAATTTGAGGTTTTACTCAATAAAGTTATTCCGAAAAACTTAATATTCATTTTACTTAACTTAACTTCACTCTATTTTTGTAATATTTATATTTTTTGTAATACCTGCATCAACTGTAAAGCGCCCCTGAGGTGATATCTCACAAAAGCGGCGCTATACAAATTATCCAATAAATAAATAAAGAAAAAAAGTTTTTTACTAGCAAATTTTTGAACGTATTTTAATTCGACTGATTTAACTTTGCTTTCAACCCGGTGTTCAGTTTGCAATAAAATTGACTTTACTACCGTGTTAATTTATGCTTACGCCCTCCGTTAGCATCAACTCTTCCGGCACCTCCGGGATACGAACCCGACTACATTATTTCTTGCTCGTAAATCAGCGTAAATACCCGACAACTCAACGTTAACCTAAACACAGCCTTAATTTTTTGTTTTAATCTCAGAGGCTGTGTTGTTAATGGAGTGGCATTATGGTAATATTATCCATAATTGAGGTAAGCTTGCATGTTGCAATTTGTTCATAAGTGTAGGTCAAACGATTGAAATTACAATTTAATTTCATTTGTGAGTTAAAAGTAATGTTTCTTTAATATTTCCCCTTTCATCGAGAATGTTGTGGTTATTTTTTAAATACGTCTATTTGAATTTAATTTTTGTTTTTGTGAATGAAAGAAAATCTTGAAAGTTGAAATTAAACCACTTCCCGAAATCCGTTCGAGCTGGACTCGTTGACAAAGACAATGCATTCTATAAAATTTTGGTGGCAATCGATTCGATGAAATACCAGCAGTTAATACAAGCAATAAATGTCGGTCTCATTCAATCGGGATTTGGCTCAGTTGGTAGACTTGACGACTCCAGTTCCTGGGTAGGAAGGTTATTTTACCTTTTTCTGAGATGCCAAAGTTTGCGAAGACGAAATCTCATAATCTATTAAACAAATTCTGATTTTGGGGTTCAATTTTGTGTAAGGCATTTTTGTTTAAAATATTTTAAAGGAATGTATTTAATTAATATTTATTAAAGGTCAACATATGTTTACAAGACAAGGTTTTAGGCAAAGCATTGAACCCATTGAGAGAATTAAACCCGCACCTTTTGATTGCCGGCCAGATGCACGGAACCACTGTGCTACGTCGGCTTATTTCTAACCGCCAAATAATTAAATAAATACTAGTATTTCATTCAACAATTATATCTTTTTGATTTTTTGTAGCGAAAAATTAAGTTTAGTTATAACCCTGTCCAATTGAAGTGACAAAAGAATGACGATATTTGCAAATGTTTCGTCAATTAGAAGCAAGGGATATTTGAGCTTACTTCTGGCATACAGAAACGCCCACAAAACACATCTATGGTGAGTGGTTTATTTATGCATCTATGGATGGTTTATATTTTCTGTGATGGCAACAATGCCAGAATACATTCTAAAGATAAGTGCATTGTAAGGTCCGGTTTTATTGGAAGAAATGAGGCGAAATCGTAGGTTGAAATGCACTGCGGTGGGTTGTTAGCGGAGTGGGTGTCAATTAGCTCATATTTAAAGGCCTCGCGTTTAATCCCGACACCGGCCATTATCATGTTACGGATGTGAATTGTGTCATGAGGTACTGTCAAAGAAATTATTTTGTAATTTGTGTATTAGACCGTTGGGAGTTAAATTATTATCACAAAACTAATTGCATTATTTGTCAGTACACGGAGAAAACTTACGGATGTAAAATATTGCAAATTTATTAAAAATATTCATAATCCTGTTAAAAACGGGACTGCAGGCCTTAAATAAATGAATTGACTGATTTCCTAATAAACTATCAATAAAACACGAATGCGTTAAGGCGATGTCAGAACTAGTGTCGGAAACGCAGATGTATGAACACGTGTTGTGATATATAAATAAAGTAGCAATAGTGTTGGGAAGTAAGAGCTTCATAGATGCACGCACAGATGGCAGTGCATAGAGCTTGCGTGGAAGTCCGCAAGATGGAGCCAGTGGCCAGTAGTCGCCAGGGCCAGTGAGAAGGCTCTCAGACAAACTTACTGTTTCGGATTCCAATTAGCAAGCTTCTAGTTAGGTAGACTATCGAGTCACCAATATATTACGTAGAGTATCAATATATTCCTGAATAATCTAAAAGAACCATTTAATTATAAACTCCTTCTAAGATGAGTTGGAGGCCTATTTGTACCAACACAACAAATAGTTTATTAGGAAATGCCCTGCTCTCGTGTTCTTTACAGAATTTTAATAAATCAGCAATACTCATTTTCTCCGTAAAGTTACTAAATAAGTCAGTGTATTTACAAAATGTATTATTTTAAATAACATTTTCTTTTCATATTTAAGATTTATTTTTCACCATTACCGCTGTATTTTTTTAAATTAACTCCACAAAGGAGATCCTGAGGAAAATAATTTACCTCCGGACCCATATCATCTATGGGGAAGCTGTGTCGTGGGTCTTTTTGAGGAGTAAACATGGATCTTGGAGAGAGGCCGGCAAAACGTTCCACAATGGCAACTCAATAACGAGTCGTAGAAGTGAATCGTTCTCATGTGACAAATGTCAATCGAGTATATATATACGCCGCTGCCGAAGGGATCGATGACGTTTGTTCCTTGGAGCATCTTCCGTTGTAATACTGGTAAAACAATTCTAGCATACCTGCCTGACGCCTGGGCTCTAAGGATTGCAATACATGTGTTATTGTCAAACGGACCACCCGTTTCTTCACAGAGTTAAGGGTTTTTTCAGGTATTTTGGGGCTCCAGACCAAAGGTGGTTGCCAAATTGGGACAACAGTGGGGCACTTTTTTTTTCAAAGCTGGTGTTTTGTTATAGTCTATCATTTTTTTGTGTAGGATCACTATTAATGTTTCAAGTTTCTTCCGCAAGAGTAAGTTATTAATTAAAAAATATAAACAGATATCTTAATCTTGTAAATTACTTTAAATATATTTTTTTCTTTTTTCAAACAGTGAAAAAACACACAAACGTCTAAAGAATCGCTTTTTTTCCAACCTCCAATTAAATCCTTCATGATCGAGGAGTTCTCGAAAACGAATCCGGAGTTCGCTGGTTCGAATAATATATAATTAAATTGTGTTATTTCTAGAATGGTAGATACATTTAGAATCTCAATACAGTATGGCACTTGACTGGTAATCCGGAGGTCGCGGCTTCAAATTTTATTAGATTAATATCAGTGATTTCACGTTAAAATCATTAAAAATAATATAAGGTATATTTGTGGCAAGTTCCAGAGTGGAAGTTTCTCTCAGTATCGCCCTGGTGTAAGACCACCATTAAGTATTTAAACGTTGCTTGAATTGGCTTTAGTCGTCTTTGGCGACAAGGTCTGAATAGCCAAGTACTTTCCCACCTTCCTTTCCCTCATATATGTACTTACCCCACCGCACTACCTTCAGCCTCACAACAAACATCAATAAGGGATGCCATTGTCTCACTGGTTCCAGAGGTTTGGAAGCAATTGGGACGCTTGTGCGGGATGAAAATTAAAAACAACCGTCCAGATGAAATGCCACTAATCAAAATCGGAAAGTTGCTTGAAATGTCATCAGCTGTGTTTGGTGACCAGATCTTAATCCCCACCTTCCTCCTCCCCATCTCCTTTTCTTCTCCGCTACATTCAGACTCACATCATACCCCAATGTGGGATGCCTTGGTCTCACTGGCATTTATTGACATTCATACTTCCCCTGACAGTTATTAGCTTTAAAATCGTACACCATGTTTGGTAAAATATAAATGTAATATAAAACATTATTAACCTTGAACTAATTTCTATATAATAAAAATCACGTGATGGTGATTTGCATACTGAATTTTTTATTTATTTTTGAAATATGTCTAATTTATTACTAAAAAAACATTGTCCATACCAAATTTCTAAATCACATAATGTAAAAAGTTGCATGCATTTGAAATCGATTCATGCATATTCATTAAAGCAACGTAAATGAATTTAATGTAAATTAATTCATTTAGCAAATTCCGCATTCAATAATAATAGTAATTGTTCATACCCGGCTATTAAGATAATATTTTGATCAAACGATAATGTTTTTCCTTATGAGATGGAAGCGCAATTAAATTTAATGATTATTTTAAAACAAAGATCATTTTAAGATTATTCGTGATGATAATAATGATTTTAACATGATCAGTCGTAGCTTAGCTTGGAAAGACTTCAGTTATTAATATAATATTTTTTTATGCGAGGGCACAAGAGTCCCAATTGCTTCCAAACGTCTGGAGTCATTTAGACTACGGTATCCCCAATTAGGGTATGTTATGCGGGGACGGTAATAGGGAGAGGAAGAAGAATCTTCAGACCTGGTCACCAAACGCGGTTAAAGCCATTTCAAAAAATATTTATTACATTACTAAACATATTGATAGAATAGAAATAGATTTTTTTAAAAGTATATTTTATTTTGTTATAAAATTTAACATTTTATACCTATTAAAATAGAAAATAAAACATTTTTTAACTTATTTCCACTTGTTTATTTTACCAGTACCGGTTTCGTCCTATTATGGACATCTTCAGGCTGGCAATTGAAATTCTTTTGTTACAGAATTTATACAAAATTAGGTACACAATGTCAAGGTAGGTACATATGTTTGGGTTATTAAAGAACCATTGTAATTTAATAACCCAAACATACGTACCTACCTTGACATTGTGTACCTAATTTTGTATAAATTCTGTAACAAAAGAATTTCAATTGCCAGCCTGAAGATGTCCATAATAGGACAAAACCGGTACTGGTAAAATAAACAAGTGGAAATAAGTTAAAAAAGGTTTTATTTTCTATTTTAATACTATATAATTCCACCACGTATAACAGTGTAATAAATAAACTCATATTTTATACCTAGTTTACATCTATTCTAAAACTACTATAAACATATTCTATTACCTACGTAGATACTAATGTGTGGACTTCACGAAATTGAAACATATTGCAAGACTTTTGGCTTACTTATAATTTAAGAAGAGTTCATTGAACATTTTGAAACCTTTATAATAAATATTGTTTTCTGTTGCCGATAAATTTGTCTTAGGAAGCCTAAAATCGTTTCAGTTTCTCATGGGAGAGCCAATACTAACACTTTTTAACATATAATCTAGTAACATTTTATTTTTAACTTGTATATAAATACTATGGTATTATAGACCAAACGTTGCCACACAATTAGTTTTTTGATTTGGAAATAAATTGAATATGCAACCAGCAAGGGTATAATAATTTATTGCATAAAGTTCTAACTAAATTTCCCTAATGCAATTCCACGTTCTAAATAAACATTTTCCTTTAAAATATGTTGAACTGAAATACCTTACACAATATTGAACCTCAAAATCATAAAATGTTAAATAGATTACGAGAAATTGTCTTTGGAAACTTTGAGACCTCAAACATGGTAAGGCGAAGATAGAACTTTATCCAACTAAAGTGACAAACTACGTAAAAGCGCCTAGTAAAAACGATCAACTGTCAGATACAAAAAAAAGACAATTGCAAAAGGTTCAAAGTGATGTTAGAACCTTGTACAATAAATTGAAGCTTTAAAAACTCGATTTTAGAAATTTGGCATACTAGTATTTCAATTTAATTATTTTGGTCTAAGGCTGGCCGCATACATACGTTTTCCGTATTCGATTTTCGAATTCGTTTTCCGTATTCGGAATTCCGTGAGACTAGCGCAAACGTTCGTTTTTCTTCATTCGGAATGTATAAACGTCAGTACCAGTGTTGCCAACAAGGGCGATATTTCGCCATTTAGGCTACTCAGAGCGAGAATCGGCGCCGAAAAAATCTAAAAGGCGACTGGTCGCCAATTAAGCTACTTCAAAAACATCAATTTTAAACATGTCCCGAAATTATCGGATCTCGTTTCGAATAAGGTAAATTTCGAGTGTCTGAGGAAGTACACAAAGATCTGGGTTGAGAGATGGTCTGATCTTAGAGTCGAGAATTAGATTAAACTCAATAGCTTTATAATGCCAGGTGTTGCTCCTGGTCTTAACGGACGACGAGATTACCTCATTTTATATGTCGCTGGCTGTAATTTTTTTTCTTTCTTTTTCATGTATATAGTTATTGTTTTAATCTTCCTGTATATATTTGCGTAGTATTTTATTGGATGTTGTAAATTTTCTCATGTATATAGTTATTGTTCCTATGCTTTATTGATCCATCTCTCTTCTAGGTCGACATGTACAAAACCGGATTATTATAAATTTCTTTGCAATTTTCTTTCTTTTCTTTTTCTGTTTCTATGTTTCACAGAGTGACGTGCTTGCTGGTAGCAGTACTGAACTGTTTTCTTTTTGTTCTGTCCCGGTTTACCCCAACTCTGGGGTGGCATAAGACCTCGTCCGTGTATACACATCTTGGATGACCAAATCATGATGAGGGACTAGTGTCGTCGTCTGCTCGCTGCGCCTCCCCTGGGGACAGGAACTGGACTGAGGATGGGCTGAACGTCGATTGGTGACCTTCCGCCCTGCTTCCAGGTATTCCGACGCTTTCTCCTCATGGTCTTCGGGATTTTTCCCAACCCCAACTCACACTTTTCGTCGAGGCACAACCGGTTTCCTGGCTCAAGGGCGCGGAACCTGGTCCCCGTGAAACCTATCCAATGCCCTGTTTTCTCTCCCTAGGTCTGCCTGTGAGCGGGCGACGACACCCCCCACCACACAAATAGGCGCACACTTTACCAATGTTGCAGGTGGCTGTGAATTATTATTTGATTTGTTGATACTTTGTACATATGATTTGTTTAAACTAACAAAAAAGAATAGATCTTACTAACAAGTTACTAATACGCAGCACTTGCATACTGCGAATAACATTGTATGCATGGACATTTTGGAGGTCTTGTTTTGAAATTTTAAATGTAGACTCGCTATATCAAAAAATCTGGGGAGAAATTTTCTATTTTCTTGAAATTCTCTAGCCCCCCCCCCACGAAATTTTTATTTTCACGTAAAAACATCAATTTTAAACATGTCCCACCTAACAGCAAATTCGGCTACTTTACGCTACCTTATGTATGAGAAACGGCGATATTAGGTCAAGATCCGTTGGCAACACTGTATTACGAACGGAAAGTTCCGTACGTTTGCGTCGGCACAAACAATTTGTATGCAATAGCTGCGTTCCACATGACGTCATTAGGTTTTTTCCATTCGTTTTCTCCGAACGCGCCGGCTCGCATTCGGAACGTGCGTAAGGAATTTGTTCCGTTCGAAACTAAAACGAACGTGTGCGGCAGTTAATGTATTTTCTACTGATTCCGTGCATTCGGATGTCCGAATACGGAAAACGAATTCGGAAATCGAATACGAAAAACGTATGTATGCGGCCAGCCTAAGAAATGAGAAAAATATATGGTAATGCATTCAAAAGGTCATTTTAAAAAAAAAATGTTATTTAGAATCTTGTCCAACTGAGGTGACGTATTGGTATCAGTCACACTCAGGAATTACGTATTCTGTATCCAAGCAAATACAACTTAAATAATTAATTAACTAACCATCACGCCGTTTCTCCGCAGGGGTAGGCAGAGATAACGGGCCGCCAAACAACTCGGTATATACTTAGCACCCACTACTTGCCTCATTTACATTCATACATCGTCTCATACATACTCTTCTATTATAATGACTTTTGAAATGCCCCGACTCGAGTATCTAATTTAATTTATCGTGCCATGTCTTCTTCGGGCGTTCCCGACTTCTGCTAACCATTCGCATTTGCATCATATATCCTCCTTCTACTTCTTTCTTCGCTCGTTCGCTCTACATGCCGAAACCATTACGCTTGCTTCAGCCTTGCACTCTTTGCGGATCTCCACATTCCTCACACGATCATACATGGTTTTACAATTACAATTACAATTTTTACCAGAAAAATAACTTTGTTGTTGATTGATTAAAAAAGTGAGTAAAAAAATAATTAATGTAGGCATGGCATTCTTTGAATAAGTTCTGATTGAAATATTAAAATTCCGTAAATTCCCTTTTTGCAGGCAGACTCAATAATAATTGAGTAATTTAAGCTGATACCATACCTAACGGAATGCCTTCAATAAGATAAAGCAGTAAATGATAAATCATGAAGTTTTTTTGTAATTTTAACGGAATTGTTAAACCATTTATGGCGTTTCTGCATTCTTCGCGTCATTGCCAATTGCCAATCCCACTTGTCTGCAAAAATAGCATTGTTTTGTACAGACATGGACTTAATACCATTCGATGACTTGATATTTTGTAATAATAATTAGATTTAGTATATTGTTCTTATGATATCTGAACATTTCAATATTATCCTCATATTTGACAGGTCAACTGGTGACCTGTCCTATCGGAGGTTGACTATAATCAGGGAAATGCTATAATCGAGTTCTTACTTTTGTATAATTTTCAGAGTAATTATGTACCACTAGTGAGAGTAGTGACACCTATGAAGGTTAGGTAATAGTAATTATGAAAGGTTCTCGCCTCTGCTATTTGTTTGTAATTAAGTCGCGTCGGCAAGGTCGACTCCTGTTTTTGCGGCTTTTTGAATTTGAAATATGTCAACAGTTTTTTCATATAAAAGGTAGAATTTCCTTAAAAACTCGCTCTTGCTCAAAAACAACCAAAGGTTTCACCTTTCCTAAAGAACTACAGGAACTAGCCTGTCACGTCTTTAAATATATCATTTTGGGAGGCTGACATGGGTACCATCGTTCCGGGAACAATTAATTGCATTGATGCATTGATTCAACACCTCTGCCACGTTTGGTAGCTTCGCACGGGTTTGTCCGGGTTCATGGGGTGAAGTTTATCCAGGTCTTGGCGGCGGATACGTAGACCAGTCGAGGGAGCGTCTTTGACCTCCCCAGCCGGCTTTTCTCGAACCATCACCTTGTATCCAGTCAAAGGGAGGATTTATACAGCACACACTAAACCTTACCATCCCTCATACCATTTTCTTCCTCTCCTTCATTCCATTAAAAAGATCCAATACAGAGAGACGACACAGGCCTGGAGAGAATTTCTGTGAAGTTAATGTAAAACAAAAAAAAAACTGTTCTAGTCCGTCCATATCCACGAAGTGATTATTCTCAATAACACCGATTGTCGTAAGTTATTATTGCTTTAGATCTGGAATGTTGCAAGTTGCAAGGTTTACTGTCGTTGGGCGGCGGGACCTTAATATCGCAGTGGCGCTACGACATATTGCTGCCCCCTGGGCAAATTAATACACCAAGCTCGCAGCTCTCCTAATTAGTTTATCAGTGTTCACTAACTTGCACAATAAGCTATGATAAAAAATTATTTTATTCGTAGGGCATTAATGAAATATCAGGCAGTTTCTTGGACTAATTTAAAACAAAGAGTTAAACAGAAAAACTTAAAAGAAGTTAAAAAAAAGAGAATCATACAAAAAACTACACTACTTCAAATTCAAAATGAGGTGTAAGTTAATAATTAACTAATAAATTGTAAACTGAATTGTAAAGATAACTAAATAATAATTAATATATATATAATCAGTTTTTTTTTCATGCGGCTTGTCATGTGGGGTCGATTCTTAAAAGCAATTTTTTTCTGTGGAAAGTAGAATTTTACGTACATAATGTAATTAATTTTTCATTAGTATTTTTTTATTTCGTCTGTCAAATAGACCCATTTGATTTAATTTATTATTTGAGTGGCTTCCATAGTTGGCGATATCCTCCCTTTGGCAAAAATGGATAAAAAATGAAAAAGAAATAAAAAAGGACGTCACAGAAAAAAAAATCGACCATAATATTTTCAATAATTTTCCTCAACACTATTAATATTGATCACACCTTTCCTAGGAATCGTGCCTTTTTATTATGTTTTTTAATAGCTGCACCCCGCCACGCGTTGCAAAGTCTGTCTGTGCAGATAGAAAAAACAATAGCGCGTGTTGGTTTTACGTCCAACAGATGTTAGCGCTGTTTTTTTTTAAAAAGCATATTTTTAACTATATATGCAAGGTTGTGTCGAAATTTCAAAGCAATTGGTGAAGAACTTTCGGAGATTTAAGATTTTGAAAAACCGAACCTTAAATTTTTATTTTTAAAGATAGATTTATTTAATCTTGTTACAACAATACAATGATTGTGCATTTGTTCTGTAAAAATGTTCTATATCTTAATAATATCTTTGAATATTTGTAATATACAGGGTGTCCGGAAACTCGTAGTACAAGCGGGAAACTGGTGAATCTACATCACATTTGGAGTCGATTTTGTAGTATATATTTTTTTTATTTGAGCTTTCGTTATCGAGTAAATCGAGTTTGAAGTTGATTTTTTTTTTTTTTTTTTTTTTTAATCAAATTCTTATAAATTATTACTGAAGATCAAAGTACCCAACTAATTAAAACTATTTGAAAGTAAAACAAATGAAGAAACTCGGATTTGAAGCATTATTTTGAAATCACCCTTCATTTAACCCGGTGTAATCATAAAATATTTCTGCTCTGCAGGGTTAAAACATCTGTTATTCAACCCTAAACACCAGAAAAAACTTTAACCCTAAAATAGCCGAAAAATATTTTTTTTTGGTTTTTTTTTTTTTTTTTTTAAATGCTCAAATCAAAAAACTTTATGTTTTTTTGGGTTCCCCATGTGGTGTAGATTCTCCAGTTTCCCGCTTGTACTACGAGTTTCCGGACACCGTGTATATTAGTAAATTATAAATAAATACGGACAACGGACTTTCTCTTATCTTGTGCCTACCATATTTAATAAGATTCCAATGGACATAAAAATTTAATCAAATTGCACCACCGAATTAAAAAAATGGTTAATAGATCAAGCTTTTTTATACTGATATTGTTTATAATCTTATGCATATGTATATATATGAATATGAGTAATTTGCCTGTGTTTCAACTGACTGTCTTTGTATTCTTTTGTATTGTAGTAAGTTGTTCTATTTTTTCTTTTTTATATATGGCTCTGTTTTGTAGTTAATTAAGTTCTTATTTAAATTCTTCTGTATCTGTTTTAAATATTGCGATTTCTCGTTGTTTGTATGCTTTAGTAATATTTAAATATTTTTAAACTTACCTGCTGTCAAACTGCTTTGGCAGTTTAGCGGGTGTAAATAATATTTAAAAAAATACATTTTATAGATATCTTTGAAAATTTTTAACAATCAGGGAATGTAGATTGTTTTTAAAAAAAAATATTACCACCTGTCGACTTTTAAGACGCCAATTATTCTTAACGTTAACATTAACGACTTGTCACTGTCATCCGAGAGAGTTGGATCTGCAATTAATGAAAAAGGCGTAAATTGTAAGGTTAAAGACAATTAATTAATCGGATTCGTTCCTCAAGTTTTAAAAAATACAATTTAATTTTTTGATGGGTTTCATAACACAATGTTTTCACTGGTCTAAGCAACGACACGTCTAAAAACTTCTTTCTAAAACAATCATTTTTTTATATTAACGTCAGACAGCAGGCGACTGCCCACTGAGCTCAAAAAGCCTCCACGCCACTTCCAGTATACAAATAACCCAATACCCATTCACAAAGGTAACGATAATTATTTCCCAACGGGGTTACGTGATCTCAGACCTGCGGTTAGCGCTATGTGCTCTCAGAGAGACAAAGGTATCGGGAGGTCTGTCAGAACTCGGACAAGGAATATGATTATTCATTCTCCACCCAGACAATTGACATTATAGATTTGAAGGTTGCAATTTTTGGTATTATGCTATAATATTACCTGCCTAGCAGATAAAAAAACCCGCTGTCACGGTTTGAAGACTTCAACGGTTCTTTTTTAAAATAACAGAAGGCGCCACTTCCATGTACAATAATCCTAAACCGTACAGTCACTAAGATAATAATACTATCAGATAGTATGTGGATAAACAAGGCGTATGATATTAAATTTGTATACTGAATAGATTAACTAGTAGAAGTGTGTGGTGGGCGTGGTAAGACCAAAATTTTCCTTACTGTAGGTCACTTTTTTCTTCTCATTAAACAATTTGGGAGGCAGGCATGAGTACCGCCGCCCCGGGAACTATTAGATGCAACTTTGCCATAGGTCACCCCAGGCGATTCGTTACGTTTGGTGAATTAGCAGGGGTGCCTGGTTTTACGTGGCGTGGTGTGGTGATCGCGAGAGACTGGTTGAGTTAGACCTTTTGACATCTCAAGCTCTCTTGGAATTTCTCAAGGATGGTTTTTTACGTCCGTCCCTCCTAGACACCACTGATCCTAAATGCCTTCTTACCTTTCACGCCTTTTTCATCCCAGAACTTCCTTTCCTACTTTTCCTGAAAATATTCTCCACACAGCATCCCAAAAAATGAAAAAATACATAGATGGAAATTCCCTTAGAGCCTCCTGTGTGGTGCATATATATGCCTCAGGTTTTTTTCAAAATCTATTTTGTTTTGATTCGGTAAACTATTTACTAACAATAATTTAAACATATTTTACATATTACTAGTGGTAAGAAAAGCTAAGATTCAAGCAAAGGAATTTTCAGGTTTTTGGATCGAAAAAACGCGTACACGTATTCATGATATTTCAAATGTACAAGAAAACACAATGCCAATACCCGAGAAAACAGTATACATATTTATGTACTCGTATATATACATAACAGGTTACATATACATGCATATATACAGGTCATTTAATGCTAAGTACGCAATAATAATCGTTGCATTTCACTGCTGCAAATTCTCGCAATGAATATTACCATTATTACCAAAACGAGGAAGTAGGCCATATTTGCAACAGGCAACGAATCATATATATATATATTATCTTTAGTTATTGTCAATACGTTATAAAATTGAAATGAATGCTTTATAAAACTGAATTCTGCCCATCTTAATTTATTTATTTACGGCCTCCGTGGGGGATAAGGCTCTCGACTAGCAATCCGAAGGTCGCAGGCTCAAAACCCGGCGTGCGCAAGTAAATTTTATTTGATGAATTTGTATTATTTCACCATTTATTCATTTGAATAATATATTTGCTGTACGTTCCAGAGTGGAACATACTTTCAGTATTTCCCTGGTGAAAGACCATCATTCATAATCAAAAGTTGCTTGAAATGGCTTTAGCTGACTTTGGTGATCACATTTAAAGGGACAGATATATATCAACTCATTCCCTTCAATATCCCCTCGCATAGACTCAGAAATAATGATCTGCTCTTCCTCAACCATCATTCGATAAATTATGGATATTATTCACAATTGTCCAGAATGTGTAGACTGGTCAACTCAAGTCAAAACCTTAACTTTTGTGGCATAAGTCTGAATGATTTTTGCCGTTCGCTAAACAAGTGACGGAATATTATAAGTGTCCCGTGGTCCTGACCCATGGCGTAGTCTTGACTTGATTCGACTTGTCACTTTATTTTCTTATATTACATCTGCCTTATGTCTTTGCTTTAATGTACTTTTATCTAATCCTGTATTTTTAATTTTACTGTATTCGTGTTATTATTTTGTAATTTGGACGATGTCCGTTAATAAATAAATAAATAAATATCCACCTTTTCCATTTCCTTTTCTTTCCTACCTTAAGCCTCACAATATACTCTAATTATTGGAGATGCCATACGATTATGACTCAAATAAATAAATAATATCTTACATGAAAAAATTAATGTTTTCTTTGGTTCGTCTCGGGTCTAGTAGTCGAAAAGTTTTGACTTAATTGCTTTCAGATTATCTATAATATAATATATACATTTCATTTATAGTTCTGTTCACATTTATCTTAACAGATTGTGACCTCTGTTTTAAAATGCTGCGATTTGTGCTGCAAATTGTTTTCAAATAAAATAACACAACCTTAAGATAATTACTATTTGCATGCGATGCCATATTTAAAACGGAACAGCCGTTTTATGGTGGGCAATGGTTTTTATAATATTGTAATGTTTTACCGTGAAGGAAAAAGTGGGCGTAAGAATTTTTGGATGCAGAGTACGAAGACTTAAATAAGAACCAGCTGAAGTCCCCGGCACTGCTCGGGATTTTATTTGTCCATCCGGTGTCCGCCCGATGTCTCTCTCGAACCATCATCTTGCACCGCAACGGGAGAAGGGTTGCCAGATGATAATTTGATAAAGGAGGGCAGAAGGGTCCAATAAGGAGGATTTTCTGTAAAAAAAGGAGGACATTCAGAAAATAAACGAACTTTTTATATTATTTTAATCATATTTAGCTGAGCTGCTAATTTTGGAAAGAAGTTCTTGGTTTTTTAACTAATAATTATAAAAATCTTCACATTTCATGTTTTTGAAGTTGTATGGAGTAAGAATTAAAGATTTAACTGACTGCACCCTCTCTTTGCTTCACTGAGTATTAATCAGTGAAAAAACTCTTTCCACATTTGCCTTTTGTGCGTTTATACAAAAATAAAACTCATTAACATTTTAACATTTTTGAAGTAAATTGACCACTGCTCGTGCAACTTCAAATCATAATATGCTTCATCTTCATCTGATTTTGATTTAAGAAATGAAATCAAGTTACGTAGTTCGTAGCTACGTGTCTTTCTAAAGCAATAGTGCCATTGTTGCCCACGCCCACATGGCAGTCGTAAACAGAACATTTTTGGCGTCAAAGTCGTCTCGCCCACTGGTAAAACACGAGTATTTGGCTGTTTTATTAATATTTCGGATGTTTAGCAAAAAGGAGGACTTACAGTAGGTAAGGGAGGACGGGAGGACAAAACAAGGAAGAGGAGGACATGTCCTCCTTTTGGATACCATCTGGCAACCCTAAACGGGAGGGATGGATTCATACGTCCTTCACTCCTGGATACACTGACCCCTACATTCTTAACCACCTTTTTCCTTTCAAAACTTCCTTTACTTCCTTTCCGAAATAATACTCACCAAACAGCATCCGAAAGGCCATGAGAAAAATAATTTCTTTATAAATTATGTCTTACTCAGGTCCCGCTAATAACATCTAGTATGTGTCTGTCAGTTTGAACAGATAGCAATTACGAGTCGATTGGAAATAGCTGGCAAAGGGCGAAGTTATTTTAACTGTGTATTTGTGAACTGTAAATGCAAGGTCGTCTACATTTAAAACCTTTAACACGACAAATAATAACAACCTCCACGACGTAATGGTCCACGCATTACAAATGACTCCGGGCTTAATTCTTGCCACTGCTCAACATAATTCCATACAATCGGCTTTACGATAAGAGAAGTCTCTAGAAGAAGGGTGTTGTGATGTAGAATGTTTCTGTTCTGTTCTACCGAACTTTCAGGCAAGGGATTACAATAGAGAACATTTGATATAATCTATAGTTGACTTTTCGTCCGTCTAAAAATTCATTTGTGTGTTTCGTGTCTGGTGAACCATGCCAAAATGGTAGCCGTGATTGAGAGTTCATTTTTATTCCGCCAGAGCGTATGGGCGTCGCGACTGTTGCGAGCTGCAAGTCGGAGTAATAAAAATTAAGTCTGTTCACAGAACTACTAAGTCTAACATTTTTTGTTAAATTTTGTTTGTATAAATTTTTTATTTGTATTTTTTTTTTATTTTTTTATTTTATTTATTATATATAAGAGGGTACAGGATGTTATATGAGTACATAAAAAACTATATTTACATTACAAAATATATCTATGTTCGCGATTTCACAAATGAAGAAGCTGGTTCTTGTGCTTGGTGAGATTATATTTAAAAAAAATCCTACAAAAATTCCAATACATTTTTTTAAATAATGGAATTCCACTGCATTCCACTGTATTCCACTGTATATTCACTGAACTTGAATAGAACATTCACAGAACTTGAAAATCAACTTTGAAATTTGATGAATTGTTCAATTTATGTGGAACTTAGAGCTCTGAGATTATCTTTAAATATCATTTCAAAGTAAAAAAAACTTACTAGACCAATTTCAGACCACCTTTTTATTTACAAACCTTCCTTTAAATTGATAGAACAATTTTTCTTGGAAAAATTATTATTTATCGTTAAATTCCAATCAATACGATTAGTCGGTTGCTGTCGGTTGCCGACAGGAAGATAACATTGAAATTCAAATGTTGCCATCGTTAAACTAAAAGTTATCGAGTTAGTTATCCATATTGCGGTTAATTATTACATCGGTTTAGCATTTCTTCACACACTGCTGGCCAACAGAAGTGACTGGCAATACCGAACACAAAACACAGGTAAATTCAAGCACATAATTACCCGTGCAGACCAATATCCGTCCCAAGGTCACCTCGAATAATGATCCAATTTGCCAACGGACTTTTTCTCGTTTCGGCAGCTATGTTTTGCGTAAAAACCACGCTAGAAAACGCCTCGTAAAAGTTAATGGTCTCACAAGCATTGTTGCAAGTAGTTTTGCCTACACAATGTTTCAGTACGGCCTGACTTTGAAGTATCTAAATACGTTCTGGATGAAAAATTGTATTAACTATGGGCTCAATGTTTTGTTTTAAGAATTTTATCACAGAACTGTTGAAATTAGAAAAATTGCAAAAGTTTGTGAAACGAAGGACGCACTGTGATTTACAAATACTTCACAAAACCTTTACTGACGAGTTCAAGGACCGCGTAATAAATTTATTTTTCATTTGATTTCTTCAAAAATAAGTACCACAATAAATATACAGTACCTACCTAAAAAATTGGATTGGCTTTAGCTGTGTTTGGTGACCAGATCTGAATACTTTGATACTAGCCCACCTTCATCTTCCCTTCTCCTCCCCCAACACCTTCAGCCTCACAACATACCTTCATTGGTGATGCTAGAGTCTCACTGGCCCCAGACGGAAAAAATTATAGATAACATATTCCCATGTTTAGGACATATTGACATAGTAGATTTTAACACTATACCAATCGACTAAAATGTTTTTGAAGTATCTAATTTCTTATAAAAGCATCAATGTAAGTGTCTTTGTAAATCTACTTATTTCATCACCTGCCTAAAGGTTATCTGAATGTTATGAAAGTATCTAATTTCTTATAAAAGCATCAATGTAGGTGTCTTTGTAAATCTACTTATTTCATCACCCGCCTAATAGTTATCTAGAAATTAAGCAAATTACTGACTAAATGCTCTAGAAATGAGACCACTGAGGCGTATGTGTGTTGAAACCATGTACGATTGTGTGAGATATGAGGATATCTGCAAATAAAGCAAGGCTGATGTAAGCATATTGAATAAGATTAAGAAAGGCACGCTCTCATGGTTAAGGCATGTAATTTGAGAATGATCCAAGAAAGCAGTGTAAGGAGAATATGTGACGAAGACATGGCACGATCAAGTTAGTGATCAGATACTCGAGTCGGAACATGTCAAGAGTCAGAATAATAGAAGAGTATGCATACTGAGTAGACCGAGATGTTTGGCTGTCCGTCGTTTCTGCATATGGTTAGTTAGTTGGTTGCAAATTAAGAAGTGTGAACGTTAACGTACAGTTTAATTGTATTTTTTCTTATACCCCTGAGGTGATACTTCGTAAAATTTGCACTTGAAAAATAATGAAAATGTATTCTTTTAAATCTGTCTACAGGTAAAAAATACATTGATTTGATTGATTCAAAGATCCGTGTTATAACTATATTCATTGTTAATAGTCCATTCCAAGACGGATCTGCGAATTGTCCAATGCCTACAGCTTTATTACTCGATCATTATTTATCCGAAGTAATTGCCAGCGTATTAATTTCTTTATAAGGGACACGGACATGAACCGCAAAGCCGGAAAAACTGTCATAATTATTCTACTTACCACTAATAACTGACAAACGAAACACTTGTAGTAATTCTGGTTTTTAAATACCATTGAAAAACAATTTTTTTTGAATAACTTAAAGAGTAAACTTCAAATTGTAATATTTTAATATTAGCGATTCTAGATCGAAAATTTGGACTAATGAAATATGAAAAAATACCAACGCTTTTGTTTAAGAATCGCTAATATTGTCTTCAATAATTAAAATTTTACAATTTGAGATTTTACTTTAGTTATTTAATTTTTCAAAAAAAAATATCTTCCTAGATTTGCAGAAAACTCAGTAGATGTCGCACATGAAAATAAATATAGGATAACATCGATATCATTAAGCAACTCTACTTTGCCAATGTACGAAGTCATCTGGAGTTTGCATGTTTGGTCTCTGTTTTA
Organism: Hesperophylax consimilis; assembly: GCF_061612785.1. Taxonomy (NCBI): domain Eukaryota; kingdom Metazoa; phylum Arthropoda; class Insecta; order Trichoptera; family Limnephilidae; genus Hesperophylax; species Hesperophylax consimilis. The sequence goes on from NC_142857.1 coordinate 2,641,327, forward strand.
AGAAGTCCTCATAAACAAAATCGAAGCAATTCAAAACAAATTCTTTAAATATCTTTGTTAGAATTCATTTGTAAGATGTAATAGTTATGCAAAGCTTCATACTTTAAAATTGATTCACTGAGTGTACGGAGGCATCATAAGGATGCACTATTCATGCATAAAGTAGTTAACAATAATATTCAATCGCTTGAGAGGCTAAATAAGATTAAATTCTATGTACCTGCGCTTTCAACATGCTCTCGTGTCCTGTTCGGGGTGAATCAATGCAAAACAAACTTTAAGCAAAATTCTTGCCTGAACATATTATGCAATAATTACAATAGCGTATTGTCCAAGGTGGATATTTTCAGTTGCGCACTTACCAAATATAAGAAATCCATAATTGATAATATTTTGGCTACATAATACTTATGTATAAACTGAAATAAATGTAAACTGTCAATTTCTCGAAAATTAATAAAGAAATAAATATATTTTATCTAAGACACTCTCTAGATTGCATTTAGTAAGAGTTGAATCTTGCGATCATACATAAAGGTAACAAATAAGAAATAGGAAAATATTACCGCGGTGGTTAGAGCAGCACCCCAGCGAGGCTAAGGTCCTGCGTTCAAGCTTCAGATGATCAGTATTTTTTCTGATTTTTCTGTTTCAAAATTTCGTTTTAGAATGTCTAATAATTAATCATAACGTTTTTTAGTTGTTATCCTTTTTAAACGACATTTTTTAAAATGTAGTATTTTTCATCCAAACTTGTTGACATTGATGTGGTATATCAAATAAAGCCAAAATATGAATATCCTCCTTGTGACTTGTGACTTTACCTCTAATGAGGCAAATAAAAAATCAAATTTGATTGGTAGTAGCTGATTTAACATTTATGCATACAATTTTAAACAATAACATCGACTGTGCCAAACTTCTGTCCCTTATCAATTTTAACATGCCTTTGAGACGTACACGACATAAAGTGCTATTCCATAAGCTTAATTACAAAACAAACGCAGCATATAATTCACCAAATAACCGAGCTTCATACTCTAAATAATATTTAAACTCAAACCTTGACTTTTTTTGGGATACGCTGTCCAAATTCAAACGTGGCATCATGTCAATAATATAAACTATTAAGTGCACATACATACACACACACACCTATATACTACACACGTCACCTGGTTATTATTGGTTTTGTAAAATCGATTATAACTAGTTATAATTAAACAATTATAACTATTCACTATTTTTGGCAACACTACCCACTCTAACAATTTTAGAAAGATTATGGCAAATTTTCGAAAACGTTTTTAGCGACCTGTTGTCATAATGTACCCAATTTATAGAACCTAAAAATATGGGATGAACGGTGAAATCTAGGTGGAGTAGACTTTAAACCGCAGTACAGTCAGCATTTCATATATGTTTCCGCGTTAATATTTTGAGGAATTATATTAATGAATCGAACTACAGAACTTAATTGCTGTTTCTTATTAATTTTTGCAGACATAGTTGGTACCTACATAACTTAGGTCGCGTCTGTTTCAGTCATAGATCCATTTGAATGACCTTTTCTCTTGTGCACCTTCTACAGGCAGGTCTAATAGCACAGAGTGACTAAATCTTCATAAATTAATACTGAACATTTCCTGGACAAGTGAAAGGAACAAGAGCCAGTGCAAGGCAGCACCAGTCCAGCTGGTGATAGGCCAAACGTAGGTGAAGGTGTCTTGCCTTAACTTCTTCAAAACTTTTATATAGATTTATTGTTTCCACAGTAATAAAAATGCAGATAAACTTAAAATGAGCGGATTTAATCGATGCCATTATATTTTTCATGTGCATGTCGATGGTAAAAAATATTTTAGAATATTTACAGACTATTACATGATTACAGTTACAAAATTAGAATTGGGAAGTTCGTAAGTGTTAATGAACCAGTTAAAATCAAGCTAATTTACAATCAAGACATCCACCACCATAATACTCCTAATAACAATAAAATCCGCATTCCTCTAATACACACTACAAAATATGGGACAAAATCTCTGAACTATATTGCCTACACACTCTATAACTCTTTTCTAGATATGTATAAAACAGCTGGCATATAAAAAAAGTTTTGCTTTAAAATAACATTTTTTAAATACACATAAAATACGTAATTCTTGTATTTTTGTATTTTGTATTTTGTTTCTTTTTCTCTTCTTTTCCATCCCCTGTATTTGTAATTGAGCATAATCTATTTTTACCAATGTATTAGTGGGTAAGTACCTTTTTGTAAATTTCTACCTTGGGTTTGTGCTTATGTGTATATCCTTGCATTTGTTTTTTGTTTTTTCTTTTTTGTTCTACTTAACCTTCATTTTTGTACTGTTTTGTATGTGAAACTTATAATTTTGATATCAAAATACCAATGTAAAATTATACTTATTAACTCCCGCCTATGTATCGTAAGTTTTTCCCATCCTACAATGAGTTTTGTAACTCCTCAGGATTGCTCTAGCAAGAAATAAAATACAACTTTTTTTTTTTTCACTAGATAGATACGCTAAACAATAAACAGAAATAAGAAAAAAATAAACATAAAGCGTAATAAAATACATGAAAAGAGAATAAAAGGAAAAGAAAAAGAAAATTACAATAATTCTTTAGTTTACACTACTATTTTCCATGCATTTTTTTATTTTATATGAACCTAACACAAATAACTTCCCCAGGGCCTATTTAATATTTGGGGATGCTGTGTGGAGGGTATTTTTGAGGTAAAGAAGTATAGGAAGTTCTGGAAAGTAAAAAGGTACAAGGGGTGGTAGGAATCTAGGGATCAGTGTACCTAGGAATGACGCTGGGGCCCAAGGCGATGAATCAAAAGATTCCAATTGTTACTTCGGTGGAAATAGTGAGATATAGGTTTAATTTGGCATTTTTGACAAGTCTTACTTCATTTAAAAATATGTGCATTTTTGCATGCACAATTATTTCTTTTATGGCAATATCAAACTGTAAAAAAATGTCTTGTAAAGCAGCGAATACTTTTGTTGCTTGACTGCATCAATAGATGGCAGTAACGTCTTCGAATTACTGGAAAATCTTAAAAAAGACCGGGCTAACTATGAATATTATATTTTTATTTTTATTTTTACTAACTAACATTAACATAAATCAGTAGTTTATTTCGAATGGGGCGTATCGTTATGTTTCGTGTAAAAATGTATTAAAATACAAATAAAATATAATATCAGGAAGCAGCAGATTTCGACGCTAAAACAAACGATTTCCTTTTTTTAAAAAATGCATCTAACAAAAATATTAAATATATTCACGGATTAAATTGCATTATAATTTTAGCACAGTTTGTTCACACATTGGTGAATATTCATGAGAATGCATTATTATCTACCATTTGATAACGCCATTTGATTGTTGAAACAGTAATGTGTTAATAAACACCTGTGTATCTTCTCAATTAGTAGATTAATGAATTAAAGATGTAACGATAATATACCAGGTGAAAACTGCACATTTTAACACGTTATTTTTAATTTATTCGTTGTAATAAAATGCAACAATTTAATGCAGTGAGACACACTATCTGAAGGAAATGGGAAGTGATTACTAATCATTGTAATCTAGTAAACGTGATAAAATATTTTTAATGCTTGAGGTTCGAAATATATCCGACACAATAAAAAGAAGCAAACGGATACATACTAATTTACTTCTTGTCGTATTTTTAAGGTTATGGTCGATCTGTTTTATTGCTAGGTATAACATCGGCTTTGACTAAGTGACTAACTAAGAAACCATCACGCCGTTTCGTCGAAGGGGTAGGCGGAGAGGTGGGACCGCCAAACAACTCGGTCTTCTATTATTCTGACTCTTTAAAGCACAAAATGGCCGAATACGAGTATATGGTTTACTTGATCGCGCTATGTCTTCCTTGGGTGTTCCGATATCCTCTACCATTCACATTAACGTCATATATCCTCCTTTCACTCTTTTTTTCGTTCATTCGCTCTGCATGCCTAAACCATTAAGCGACCTTTTGTTAAACTTACTCGTTGCATGCCTTGCATTATTTGCGAATCTTCACATTTATCATACGCTCATACATGGTTTAACCACACACACATACATACACGGAGAAAACTTACTGATATAAAAATCTGGGCAAATTATTCGTATTCCTGTTAAAAACGGGACTGCAGGCCTTTAACGAATGAATTGAAAGATTTTCCAATAAAAGTAATCACTAAAAATAAATAAATTAAAACACGAAAGTATTATGATGATGTCGGAACACGTGTTCATAAAAATTATAAATTTTTTGGCATTTCGCATTTTCGTCATTATATTTATCAGGATAAGCGCAGCAGCATGAACACGTGTACCGATCAATTCAGAATGTACTGAAATTGATTAGGAAATGGCCTGCCATCGCGTTTTTAACAGGATTTCAATAAATCAGCCATACTCATTTTCTCCGTGCAGAGAGGAAAAGTTGTGAAATCTATTTATTTTCAATTTTACGTACGGTACCTACTAAATGATTAGAATTTGCGATTAACCGAAAAATAAATTTGCCTAATTAATTCATTTATGGTTGCGTTTGGTTCTTGAAGGTTTTAAAATATGTATTTTGACAGGAGTGTCAAGACATCTTTGTTTAAGAAGCACTGCTTTCGACTAATGGATTAAAAGCCACTATAAAAAAGACAGAAACTAATAAATACAAATTGAAACTGAGATGAAAATCAAATCATTAATCATGATATTTATTTCTATTGTAAACCCTCACAATATCGCGACACCATTTATTTTAATCATTATCATTAATAATGACACAATTCAAATATTTAAACGATTAAATTATTATTAATGGTATCAAGTTGTATTGAAAAGAAAAAAAATATTTTTTGTTGTGAATCTATCACGGGTATTTTGATATTTTTTTATTCGTTGTTTTTATATTGAAATGTGTGATGAAATATTATATTCTAAGTATGGCAACACATTTCCGTAGAAATAAAAAAAACGTACTCGCTGTATTAATTAATTAAATAACGCGATCAAAACTTTTGTAAATATTGGAAATGATTAATAAATACTTCGTAAAATATGTAATGTTCATAAATATTTTATTAAAAATTAATCTGTTCTCACAATGCCCGGAAGTAAAGTGAGCCAACTTCTGGGGGTGACTCTACGTGATAATATAACTAAAAAAGGTCAAGGCGATGCACTACGTCGTGTAATATTTTAAATTGAGCCGCTATCAATAATAACCCTTACGTAGATGGCGATAAGGTTTAAATTCCCGCTTAACACCATCCGCCTGTTTTGATTTATGCAAGAAAAAAACATGGCCAAAAGTGCCTTCTATTTTATTTTGTGGATGTTCAGGCATAAATATTAAATTTTTAAAATTATTTTATAAATAACTAAATTTGCCACATTATACAATTAAATCATAACCAAAAATGGGTTCGTAAGTGGGAGATTTTGAACTTTAAAGCAGTTTTCATAGGCCTTATACATTATTTTTTTCTGGGCTTATAAAAAACACTTATCTAAAAAATACTATATTATTTCAAAGGCCAAGATGTATTTTACTCGCAGTATTTAATTAAAGCATCTGAAACATTTCTAGGCGACCAAATTTTCAAACCAAAAACACATGATTTTGCATTACTACGTATGGCATCGCCTTAAGAAACTTTTTTCAACATTCCTACGTTTTAAGGTAGTTATATAGGTTAAAAAGTTGAATTCTTTGTATGGGAAAATAAATATCCTTCTATGAAAAAATAATTTTGTATGGAAAAATAAACATTGGAATTTCGAAAATAATATTTTTATTTTTATTTTTACCTTCATTTTGAATCAACTCCCGGGACACCGTGTATATTAGCGTAGACCTGTGAAAAATCACGGGATATTATATGAGTAAATCTAGTTGGTTGGTTGGTAAATAACGCTTTCTCAAAAATGGAAAAAAGGCAAACTCTTGAAAAATGATGAAATCTTACTTAACTTTTAAAGATTAACAATAAGAAATTTAAATGAAAGAAGTATATATTTTAAATATAAAATTAAAATGATTTTATTGCAAAAAAACATTATAATTCCGGTATTATCGCTTGTTTTTAACACAAAAACAGTTACAATATTGAAAATGATACTTAAATTAAAAATCAAAACAGAAAAGAAAAACAGTTTTTTTGATATTTTAAAATGCAAATGGAATCGAATTCGTGAAGAAAAATGTTTTAAATTTACCAAAAAGAACATTGATTTTTTGTATTCAGAGTTACAAGGATTGATTTTATCACGATTTGAAAACCAATATTGCTTTTTTTTTAAATTTTGTTAATAACACATTTACACAGTATCTTATTTAATTTTAACCAATGTATCACTTGAAAAATTCCTTTTATGGCCTGCTAATAAATATCATGGTTCTTTAAATAAACGATACATGATTTTTTTTAGCGAGCCAAGGATTTTTTCGATCCGTTCCTTGTTATGTGCAGAAAATACCAAATACGTAGGCGTGTTCATTTGTCAAACAATAGATTATTTATGAATTAAAATTTTAAATAGCAAATAAAAAACAAGGCTTTGAGGAAGGCTATTTATTGTAAAAAAACGCACCCAATATCAAGTGCACATACGTGAACAAATAATTATTGTACTGCTTTTGTGAAGTATTTCTGAAATTTGTTTACTTCGCATAGAAGGTTCAAAGGCTTCCCTCGGGATTTGTATATCATCTTTCGTAGTCGGTAATAGTGTTACCTGTCAAAATGTTCCCTTTAAAAATGTCACGCAACGTTTGTAAAAAATGCACCCAATTTCAAGTGCATATACATATGAACAAATTAATGTGAACGAAGTATTTCTTAAATTTGTTTACTTCGCATCGGAGGTCCAAAGACTTCTCTCAGGAAATGTATGTCATCTTTAGTGGTCGGTAATAATGTTCCCTGTAAAAATGTTGCGCATAAAAATGTCCGTGCCAATGTTCCGTAAAGACTTCTCTCAGGAAATGTATGTCATCTTTAGTGGTCGGTAATAATGTTCCCTATAAAAATGTTGCGCATAAAAATGTCCGTGCCAATGTTCCGTACCAAAATTTTCTTTTTTCCCTTTCCGCACAGTGAAAAGAACTCAAATAGATAACACGTCAACAATAAATAAATTTATTAGATGGTTAGGTTAAGACATGGCAAGTTTTCTGACTTACTGTGCCAAAATAATGACGTACTCCATGGTCGAGGGCTAAGGATCTCAACTAGCAAGCCGGGAGTCATGGGTTCAAACCCCAGCGTGTTATGTCACAATTTACTCATTAAAAATAATATATGGTATATTTTAAAAATAATATAGAGTGGAAGACAATTCCAGTATCACCCTGGTGTAATTGAAACGTTGATTGGATTGGTTAAGGCCATGTTTGGTAACCAGATCTGAATAGCCAGGTACTTTTTCACCTTCATCTTCCCCATCTAATTCCCCACCCCACCGCCTTCAGCCTCATAAAATACCCCAATTTGGGATGCCATAGTCTCATTGGGTCCAGACGGCCGGGAACGATTGGGACTCTTGTGCGGCTAAACGCTAAATTAAAAAAAAACTTTACTTTTTTTTTCATTCGGAACATTTTGGCTAGGAACATTATTTTTACTGTTAGCGCACTTTTGAACTGTAGACATTGTATTTTCTGGGAACACTTTGACAGGAAACATTTTAACTGGAGACCTTATTTTCACTGGGAATATTTTGACAGGGAACATTGGTACCAGAAACATTATTAAAAAAAATTATATATATTTAGGTAACTTTAAAGCTGGCCGTGAATAAACTATTACATTTGGTTTGATAGTATTCTAGATAAGTCAAATGATCGAGCATTTAGTAAGTATTGCCTTTCGATGTTCATTATTTCAGATTTTACTTCAGAACGGTAACAATTACTTGCTGGTGGCTGATGACTGGTCTAGATCTAATAGACTCGGACATCACGATTTTGCTTGCAAAAGCAGAAGGTGGAGGGCAGTAATCATGATGTATCGTTATGTGATACTGTGTGGCCTGAAAAGGAACTATCATATTTTATTTTATTTATTTTTACCTCTAATTAGAAGTTAGGTAAATAAATTAAATTTATTACAGAATTCTAACACAGAACAAAAACAAAACATAATAATAAGACAGGATAAAAAATTTATAACAGAATTACATAAAATAACAACAGACATGACAAAAATACGTTATTTTAAGGAGTTTTTCATGTTTATTGAGCTCGCAATTGAAGATGTCCACCATTAATATCATAGAGATAGATATCATCTTAGTTAATAATTACACATAATATTTACATAAGAGTGGTTTATTCAAGAAATAATTTTTTTTTACAGTTTATTTTACATTGATCCAATTTGAATAGGACAGAAGAGCGTGTGAAGCGCGCAGCCACATTAAATTTGATCTTATTTAGCAACTCCGGCATTGAATATTATAATCCTATTTTATACAACAATAATGGAAAAACCCAATGTAAATACTATTTTATAACATTACTTAAATTTCTTTTATAAACAAATAAAAAAATGCATCTCTGTGCTGACTTCGTAAACTCAATCAATCAATTTTAATGCCTCTGTATAGTTATTAAATCTTACAAATGACCCGAAAAAAAGATATTTTAAGAATTTGTTTTGAGTAACTGTGATAAAAAAGACGTCAAAGGTCTGTAGCATTATTCGAGATTGTTGGGGCCAATAACTTTCTCCATTGTTCTTCGATGCTGGAATCTAGTCCCTTGTGGGATTCCATAATGAGAACATTATTTCCGAAGTGCAGCCTATCCTTTGATCTTGCTACCTAGGTTCTTATGAGGGGTGCAAAACCAGGAACTCGCTCCTACGATAGACGTTGTTATACTGCAAGCGAAGCATTTCAATGTTGCTTTTATTAAAGTTGGCTAAAAGCTCGCACGTATTAAAAGATGCACAGAACAGAAGGAATAACATACTTTGTACAAGTAGGCTGAAAAGTGGAGATCTTCTACCGAGTATGTTCGACTTTAGCCTTTTTAGCGACTACTTGCCTAGTAGATATTTTTGCTTAATTTAATATTTCAATAGGTATTCTATTACACATTCCTGGATTTTGTGAGAATATATAGGCCCATCGGAGTGAACCACACCACTTTCCCAACGGTTTTATAAGGAAATATTTGGTTTCCTCCTACACCGCACACACGTCATTTTTTTATTCAACGAAGCCATATTCTTTTTGACAACTCCAGACCCTCCGATGTCGGGTCGGCTTTTTCGGGGGATACTTGGATTCATCACTAGTGCAGGGACGGGTCTTTCCCACCCCTTCATGGGGTGATAAAAATCTAGTTCTAATAATGATACACAATTGTAGCGATGAGGCTTGGTACACCCAGTATCACCATACATCACGTTTATCCATCAATGCAATGGGCGTTAGCCACTGAGCCATTGAGAACCTCTGATATTTACCAGGTAAAGGTCAGGCAGCCGTGCGTCACCTGATTTAATGAATGCAGTGCACTTATAAGGCCCGAATAACCTTTCAATATTCACGAATTGTAATTCTAAATCAAGAGCATTCCAAATTTATGATTGGTCTATAAATTATAAACGAAAAAATGGCTTGCTCCAAATTTAAAATTAATGATTTTAAGGAAGATCATGGTCAGAAAAGATTTATTATATTTTCTGAAACTGTTATTATCTATGTTGTGTTTTTAGTAGAATGTTTTGGCAACATAAATAAATACAGCTTAAGAACTTGCAATATGTGTTGCATATTGCAAGTTCGTTTACGCCTCATAATTTTGAATATCCATGATAACTCAACACAGTGACAATTCAACACACTTTTAACAAGTGATATAAAGTCATTAGAAAAGATGAAAAAAAGAAAATTTAAACCTAACCTAACCTAACCTCACCTTACCTAACATACTAAACCCAGTTAATAAAGTTTTTATTTCATCACTTTCCATGAATTTATATAACTTTTTAAAGATGTGATGAATTATCATTGTGATAATTTATCCGGTCACCGAATAGAATATATTGTTTCTTACATAATTTAACAAAATCGTTTTACTTTCAATTACGATTGAATGGATATTACAAAGCTCCATAACCCATGATAGAATTCTCTTAACTTCGAAAATAAAACGATGTTTTCAATGATTTTGTGGTGACCAGATCTGAATAGCCAGGTAGTCCTTAAATTTCGTCTTCTCCATCCACCATTCTTCCCCTCTCCACTACCTTTATACCCCAAATGTGGATGCCATAATCTCACAGGCTCCAGAAGATTAGGAACAGGTGGGACTCTTCTGAGGTATGCACATACAAAAAAGACAAGCCAGGAAAAGCTGTCTAAATTACACAATACATTAGCCAACCGTTTGAAAATTTTCGATGCTTTATTTTCAAAGCAGAAAATCTTACTGTTTACAGTAATATGCTTTGAAGGAATCATTTCAGATTTGACCATTATATAAATATAAACGCACGATTCTAAAGGAACTAATTCTAATTGATATTGGCGAGTTTCCGCATTGGCTTACCACGATAAAAAAATATTTTATTGAAGGTAGGTACGTGCCAGGTGCAGTAAGAAAATACAGTATTATTTTTAAATAACAATATAATAAACGTTTAATGATTGATTAATATTTACTACCATACGATGATAAAATCTTACAAACAAAGTAGGTGTGTCTAACCCGGTCTAATGTACGGTATGTTGTGTATATTGTTTCATTATTATTTATTGTGTTAGTCAGTGTTTAAAATTTATTGCAATCAAAAAAAGTCTTCAACACCATAACCTGTTAGACTACAAAAATAATATTTGTCAACGAGAACAACATTAAATGAATTTATAACGTTTTTTTTTTGTTTTCATATTTGTTCAACTTTATAATATTATAAGTTGGTTATTGTGTAAGCATTACGTAAAAAAGGGTGCTTTTTCAAAATTACATAAAAAAACATAAAATTAAAAACTGATGTGGAGAGTAGTTAAGATTCTTGGCTGCGAAGTCGAGGGGTCAAATCCCGGTGTGCGCAAGTAAATTTTATCTGAAAAATTGTCTTATTTAACAATTTACTCATACTGCATAGTATAAATTTTCGGCAAGTTCAGCGTAGTAGTAGATACTCTCAGTATTGCTCTGGTGAAAGACTACCATTCTAAATGGTTTGGTAACCAGATCTGAATAGCCAGGTACTTCACCTCTTTTGCCTTCCCCATCTTCTACTAACTAGAGAGAATATAATATATAATTTCATTGGTTGGTAAAAAGCTCTAATCTATACGTCAGTCCTACATAAATGGCGGAACAAACATTTCTGTCCGATAATTTTATATACAGGGTTTTCCAATAAGAGGTGTTATTTTGAATAGCCCGTTATTTCAGTAGATGTTACTTTTGAAGTTGTCATTTTTTAACATTTGACAAGTTAAAACTACGCCATTGATAAAAATGGAACGCTTCAACAACGCATTGAAATTATTAAAATTCACTTCAGTAAATCAAATGCAAATCATCTTGAGTGATGAGGCCCATTTCCACGTCGGTGGCTTCGTCAACAAGCAAAATTGTCGCATCTGGAGCTCGGAAAACCTAAGAGTTATTGTTGAAAAGCCTCTCTATTCTCAACGTGTGACTGTTTGGTGCGGTTCATGGTCCGGCGGAGTCATTAGACCTTACTTTTTGAAAATGAGGCTGGAGCAACAGTTACGGTGATTATTAGTTATGGTTGCGCTATCGAGAGATGATTAATGATTTTTTATGGCCGGAATTGAATGGTATTCATCTGGACAACGTTTACTTTCAACAAGACGGCGCTACGCGCCACACAAGCAACGAAACCATTGATCTTTTATGATTGAATATCAAATAACACCTCTTATTGGAAAACCCTGTATATATTTTATATAAAAAATATGAGCCAAGTCTTCCCCATCTTCAAATTCTTGTCTTTTGTGTGGAAGAATAATTTATCAAAAGGAAAGTGTACTTAAACCCGCAGAACTGGTAAATGAATCCTTACACTTATTGCACCGGAGATAGTAAAATATTTTGTTTTTTTTTTCTGTAAAGATTTGTGCGGAATTAAAAAAAATAGCTATGTAGACACATTTTTTACAAATAAAATATCACTAAATGGCTCAACACTGACTTTAATTTCAGTTTATGGAGTCGTATTACAAAAGTAGGATTTTAATTCAGACAAAACTTTTATAGTTGGGGTGTGGTGAGCGCAATGCAAAAAAAATTCAAATCACGTATTATTTTAGCTTTTTAAACCAAAATTCATTTTCTCGGAAGCGGGTTAGTATCACCTGTATTATTTTACCTGATATAAAATAGCACCAATTAAACACTGTCGAGTATTACAAGGTCACACGAGGCGATACGTTTATTATTCCTGTTGTGGTTGATATGTTTTATACAGTGATCATTTATTGATATACGACCTGGAGCTTGACCTAGAGAAAGTGTTTATTGGTCTTAATATTGTTGGAAGTACGATGTGTAACATTCATGGGACTATAATTCGAAGGATGTAGTATATTAAAAAAACTGATTTCGGTTGTGCCTCTGTCTGTAATTCCGGTTTAATGAACTCTGTAACTTGTGCTTTGAATTTAAGCTTCATTGTCAAAATCTGATGTTCTGTTTTATTAATTTATAATTATTTTATTTACCATTTTTTGGGCATTTTCCCAACGCTCAATTCTCTAGTGCCGAACGACCGGAAACTATCGAATCCATCATATACGGCGCACTGCAACTCGCGTAATAATAGTGGAATAGTATATACGCAAAAACACCCCCATTACTAATACAGAAACCGACATTGAATAGTTCCTGGAAAGATATATTCATTGTTTGCATTGCTAAAGTAGGTTATTTATCTGTTATATAAACATGAAATTTCTCATCGAATTTCGGTATATTTCCAAGGTTTTGTAAGATGCTATATATTTATATTTTTCAAGATATCATAAAAACAATGCCATTGAAACTAGATAAAATTACCTCTCAAATTTTTCTATTAAAAACATCTTTTGATATTTTTAAAAATAAATTTTAATTTTAAACATAAAAAACACATATTTTTACTTCAAACCTCACTTATATTAAGACGAGACAATACCCTAACATAAATCCAGAATCTTAACTTCGAAAGTGAAGCAGCCGTGCACAAAAATATGAGACACGTGGCCTTATGCATTGGACAGACCTGCGGTTGAATTTGCCCTATCAATTCTCTAAACCAAAGTGGGAATCTTAATGACATAAGTGATGAACTCTGGTAAAAATAATATTCGGTGCGCGGCACGGAGTAATAGATGGACTTACGGTCGAATTTGCAATAGCAGGCCTAGAAAATCGATCTTTCCGCGGTGTTTATTTTTATTATTTATGATGAAAATATTACTAAAATCTTAAACGTTTCTACAGGGATCCCCCGGGAACTTACTTATTGAATGTCTAGAAAAATAAAATCTGGTGTTTAAGCTAATTTTATAGTTGAAAAACGTTTTATTAAATTATCAAACCGTTTCACATAAAATGTTTCAATGGTAAGGTCCTAATTTTATTAAAATTAAATATAAATAACTTGCATCCGTAGGAATCCCTCTAGAAACATTTGAGATTTTAGCAATACGTTCATCAGAAATAATTAAAATGTGAGCGTCGAGCAAACCCCCGTTATTACAGTATTGTATCGCCTTAACGAATGTTTTTGAACGACATAAATTATGAATGGTCTATCATAATTTATGTAATAGTATATCATTAAAAAAACCATGTAAAATATAGTATCCATTCCTCTTCATACATCCATTGTACGATAGGTTTAAATTCTACCTTCCTTGGTTATTAAGTATAAAGCCTAGTAATTTCATTTTTAATTAACTTCTAATTGAATCTGAATATGTAATTACATATAGTAGGTACCTGCAATATCATAGGTGTGGCTGGCTTGCCGTGGGTCGGTAAAACAGATTTCCGAAGGAGATAAGTTCATCGTAATTATTAAATATTTTCATTAATACTATTAGGGAAGTAATTATTTCAATTTAGCCGAACCCCAGTTAGTACGTGATTTGAATTGAAAGTGATTGGAGATTGATTGAACGCCATTTTTATCACATGCCAGAGTGTCGCATTCATGTCCGCTGTTAAAACGAATAAGCTTCTTGCTACAAACTTTCGTGCAGATTTAGACAGAATCTCTCGTTTTGATTACTAATGTAAGTAAGTAGAATGTCAGAAACCTTTTGCATTTCGATGATGTCAATAAAGTATTAGTTGTTAATAAACTATTAGTTGTCAATAAACTATTAGTTGTCAATAAACTATTAGTTGTCAATAAACTATTAGTTGTCAATAAACTATAAGTTTGATGTTGTCAATAAACGATTTGTTCTGTGATTAATAGACCTCGCGTCCAAAAAAGTGTGTTCCTAACTATCTCTTATTAAAAAAATGTAAGTATATACTTAAATGACTAAAATAAATATACTTTTATGTATTTAACTAACTAACCATTACGCCGTTTCCCCGCCTGGGTATGCGGAGAGAACGAACTGCCAAACAGCTCTGTCGTGGTACAAACTCCTTGCGTCCTTGCCCTATTATTTGGGAGGCGGGTATAGGTATCGTCGCCCCGTGAACCATTTATTGGATAACCATCACCCCTGCCATAGGTAACCCCAAGTGATTCGCTACGTTTGGTGACTTAGTAGGAGTGCCCAGGTTCACGGGGTGAGGTTTGTTTGGCTCTTCTGTGTGGCGGGCCAGATCGGGAGAGACTGGTTGAGGGAGACTTTTTGACCCCTCCAGCCGGACTCTTTCGACCCATCGTTTTGCGCCGCAGTGGGAGGAAAGGATCCATACGTCCGTCACTCATGGACATATTCACCCCCAGATGTGCCTTCCTACCCACCCTTCATACCTTTTTTACTTCCTACAACTTCCTCTCCTTCCTATCCCTAAAAAGACTCTCCATCTCCAAAGGTGACATAGATCCTGAGGGAAGTTATTTTCCTCGTGTCTGGAGCTATTGTAAATATAAATAAATTCACACATACTTTCTTTTATTTATGACTTATTATTTGTTATTAACATGCTATAATATACATAACTCGGTCATCAAGGAGAACATTCATTTCTATGTTCCCGATGGTTATCTACGTCACCGACAACATGGACTATTTTATCTCCCGGCCTGCAGAACTATCTTGCCAATGATCATGCCTGTGGGGAGAGTAATCTTGCTGTTGAACAGAATCAATTCGGATATCGACATGTTTTGCATCAATAAAGCTTCCTTTAAAAGGGAAGCTCTATTATCACTGATAAAGTTGATATACACACTGAAGGACGGGTTGTTTCGGAGAATTTGAACAATTCATCAAATTTCAACGTTCATTTTCGAGTTCTGTGAAAGACTTATTCAAGTTCTGTTTTTATATCATTGTAGGCTAGTTGCTTGAAAAAACTGAAATAAAAACAGAACTTGAAAAAATCTTTCACAGAACTTGAAAATGAACGTTGAAATTTGATGAATTGTTCAGATTCTCCGAAACAACCCGTCCTTAATATTAATCTTAGAATTATAATTATAAAAATTATTTAAAAACGCATTGAAATTAACAATTTTGTAATGTTTTTGAAATGAATAAACAAAATTGAATTGAATTGAATTGAACATTCTCCTTAGACTCCTTTCGTCTTCATTAGCTCACCATGTCCAAACTATCTAAGCGTTTTCCTACTCAATACACATAAAATCCCTTTCCTTAATATTATTTTGTTATAAATTATCACTTTTTTGTATGAAAATGAAAAAAAAGCATATTTATTTATATATATATATATACGCCTAAAAAGGCTTTTACATAGAAGTGATACATGATGCAGTACAATAAGAGAATATGTATTATACAGGAGATATTGACAGAAAATAGATGTAATCCATTTTAAAGAGGGTAAAAAATACACACTTTTAAAATTGTGATTACAAGTATAATGAGAAAATATTAAAAAAATATGAAGCAATATTAGTAAAACGTAAGAGTAACATAAAGTAAAAAAAAATTACAACACTACATATAAAACAAATCATTAAAACTAATTTACCAAAGCTACTATAATTTGAGGATTCAACAAAGTGTTGGTGTAGATTATTCTTAATTATATGTATGGAGTCAATAAATAAATCAATAACACCCCCATACTTGTTGCCCAGATCATGCATCCTATTGGTCAGTGAGTGTGTCTGATAGTTGGTCGAGTATGTATTACAGAAGAATGTTATACTTTGTCTTGTATTCCTAGTCGGCACATGTAGTTTAATAGTAGCAAGGATGGCAGGACTATCAATTAAGTTGTTAATGACTCTGTGTAACACAACCAGGTCTGAAATAATTCTCCTGTCAGACAGTGTTATTAGATGCAATTGATTCATCAAACTGACAAAATTAATGTAATCAATAGGAATTCCGAGCTTAAAATTTACGTACTTAAGAAATTTGTGCTGAACTCTTTCTATTTTTTTTTTTTTTTTTTTTTTTATAGTGAATACCTCACAAGAGTCCCAACTGCTCCCGTCTGGAGCCAGTGAGACTATGGCATCCCCAATTGGAGGATGTTGTGAGGCTGAAGGTAAGTGGGGAAGGGAAAGAGGAAGGTGGGGAAGTACCTGGCTATTCAGATCTAGTCACTAAACACGGCTAAAGCCATTTGGAGCAACGTTTCAATTCTGAATGGTGGTCTTACACCAGGGCGATACTGGTAGTATCTTCCACTCTGGAACGTGCCGCAAATATACTATATATTATTTTAATTAATTAATTGTGAAATAACACAAATTAATCAAATAAAATTTATTTGCGCACGCCGGGTTCGAACCCGCGACCTTCGGAATGGTAGTCCAATGCGTTACCACTGGACTATGCCGGCCGTCATAGTCCAGTGGTAACGCATTGGACTGCCATTCATATTATACATATGAAGTTACTACTTCTTAGGGGTGTCATAGACTCCCTGTTTCTAGTAAGTCGTTAGTTTTTTACATCGATGGTCTACCCCACCTCAAAATATTTACCACAAATACAGATATCCACAATTCCAATCCGACCTTGAAATAATCATTATTTTACAGCATATTAATTAACTGGCTACACAAATATATTCGTCGTAAATCAACACGACTTTTCATCTATTTTAGAAACGCGACAAGGTTTCTGATTTAGCTACCAGTTATCTCGCACAGGTAGTAGAACGGAGGCTGGGTAATGTACGGAGAACGCAATTATAATTAATAACAATCAATTGCTCATACGTTAGTTATGCCTGAACCATAGACAACAGAAACAATCTATGATGTGATGTCTGGTATTGACGACCACGCCCGTAATATAAAACAGGAATATCAATTGTCTCGCACGAAGTAATTATATAATTGACTTTAATTGCGACCAGTTTTGAGTCATGGTAATTATTATTTGGCGAAAAACCTAAAATATGTAGGCCTTAATAATTTGTGATTCATATTTATGGACTATTATTTTTAAGAAAAAAGTATACCTAAGTTATATTTTGCAATGGAACATTGTATAATAGATTAGTTATTAGGTAGTTTGGATATTGGACGTAAATATTAATAATTGGACATTGTTGGTGGGCATGTAGCGTTAAAGGGGGCGATGGTAGCTACAAAAGCAAGGAAAGGCTACAAGGGGACGGTGAAAGGCTGAAATGGCAGTGAGAGAAATTAAAAAAAAACTTAATAAATACAAATAAGTAGTGGTTACACCATCGCAATAATCTTACATATAAACTATTGTTTTAAATTTATAAAGCAACATTTACGGGTTGCAAATAATCTACGAATGTTGAAAATCCACACAATTCCATCATTATAAGTAGAAAATGTGGCTTGAGCGATAATGGAGGAATATGCTAGTAGAGGATCAAACCGCAACGTCCAACAGACCAATAATTAGCGCGCTGTCAACGCCACGGTTGGTGGTGATATTTCAAAACATATGATCTTCACTTCTTTTGTTTTCAGTTTATGCTGTCATTCTTTTTTTAATGGAAAGCAGAGAGGAGAGAGGTGACGTTGATAAGATTGGGAACCTGTGATTTAAACGATACAGGAATTTGTTATTCATAGTTACTGTTTATCAAATTAAAAACTTCACGATATTTTTACTGATCATTGTATACGGGGTATATAAATTAAACTTAAGACGATAATTTGGTATGTATTGAATGTAAAATTTGATTATAAATATGTATACGAGTAGCAGCTGGTCCAGTTTCTTCATCACCTAGGATTCTTGAAGCAGAGTCTCTATCTTCTATCTTTGTTGAACGTCACAGCGGTACTGCTAAGGTCTGGTATCTATTCGAGATATTGTGTCAGCGCTTAATTAGCAGCAGACACATACCTGGACGGATGACGAACCTCGTGCTGGCACTTTTGGTGGACGCGGTGGACTCTCTCGCTGCAGCAGCTGGTCCAGTTTCTTTACCACCTAGGATTCTTGCTGCAGAATCTCCATCTTCTATATTCTTCTAACGTCACAGCGGTGATGCCAAGGTCTGGTATCTATGTGAGGATATTGTCGAGTTTACATCGGGTTTGTGACCCACCCAGGCGTAGTGTGTTCAGTTCCTCGGCTGGCTAAGTCCTCCAACACAACACAAGCAACATTTTCAGCTTACTGTGGTGGTAGTAGGAGACTTTCAAATATCGTTAGGTTATTCGTAACCCGGGAATGTTTGTTTTTCTTTAAAAAAAAAAAAGAGACGACGACAAGTTTAAACAAACATGTAGATTTTCATAAATGCTGTTCATATACTGATGAATACCTATTTAAATAAATAAAAAAAGGAATAACCTACAAACTACTAAGTAGTTTAATAGCTTTTTTAAAATGTGATCCTTAAAAACTGCACAAAATATGTATGATTGTATTGTTAGTAATACGAATAAGTCAATAATTTAAAAATGTGTGCAAAAAATGACCATAAAATTCAATGGAACGCTTTGATTCCATGCTAAAAGATTTATATTGACATTTATATTTCTTAATTGGCACCCATAACTACATTGCTAATTATTATAATTGGTGAAGTTTGTTATAAAATAATATATTATCGTATCGCAAAAATTAACAGGAGTTGTATTGTCAATTTTAATTGGTTTAATTAAACAGAATTTTTTAAACTGAGTTTTAGTGCTTCACCGCCCGTTTCAGTCTTTGTTTATAACTAGATACTTTCAGTATTGCCCTGGTGAAAAACTACCATTGAATCAAATCGCTCGTATGGCCTATCATGGATATGGAGATATCTAATTCCTCTCTCTTCCACATCTTCTTCACATAATGTTCCAATATGTCATATTTTCACTGGCTCAGGGCAGATTAGATTAAGTTTTTATTTAATCAACTCGTAAAAAACAAAGTTTTTTTAACTATAAAACCTACATCTATTTTAAAATGTCTTTTAAGACTTGATTTTTTTGTTTTTTTTGTTTGTTTGTTTTTTTGGTTTGGCTTAAGATTAAACCTTCTTTCTCAGGGAATGGAGGTAACCGACCTTACCAAATGCCGATTGTGGAGGACTGATATTTATGTCATATTTTAATTACTGTAACAAAAACCGATTTCAGAGAAATGCTTACATGGTCGCGTGTGTTGTCACCAAAAGTTGATCGAATACATTGTCATCAACAATGAGTGCATCAGATATGCATTAGCGAAAACAAAAGTGAAATTCAAAGAGATGTACTTAAAATGACATTAAATTTTGTTGATACATGGATATATTTTGTTGAAACATGGATATATTTTGTTGATACATGGATATATTTTGTTGATATATGGATATATTTTGTTGATACATGGATATATTTTGTTGATACATGGATATATTTTGTTGATACATGGATATATTTTCGAAAAAAAATGGACATAGATATTCTATACATACGATCATATTCATACAATCTTTTTAAAATCAATTTGAATACACGCTTATTTCACTTTCAAAAATAAAAATTCTATGTCCCTTTCTCTTATAGCGCCCGAATTATGCATCCACAGAGACTGATACTGACTGATTTACAAAATAAAGTAAATATAATTTCTTAGAATTCTTGGTAATATTATAATTAATATGACAGTTACCAATAAGGCAATATAAATGATAACCGATTCTATTTAATTAGAAATACTTTGTAATGTACAACAGTTTCATGTGATTAGACAAGTTGACGGAATTGTTAACTGTAATGACTCAAGTCCGGGTTCAAGTCATCGTTATGAATAACAATTATTATAAATTGTAGTTTAAACGGATTAATTGAATCATGTTGGGTCATTGAATTTGACACATTTCTAAATAAATTTGAATACGTACATAATACATAATAAAAATTACCAGTATTATCTAGTGAAATTTAGTACAAATATTAAAATCAGTTGTAAGTTTTTTTTTAAATGTTGTGTTCTATGTTTTCTAATTACAGCATTGTTCAATAACATGACCGATGCTTATTATTTCATTGCATGTTTATGTGACCAAAAAAACGTTATCCACAATACCTAGCTGTAACAGATCTTTTTGTTTAAATTGAAATATTGTTTTATTTAATTATAGAAGACAATATTAGCGATTCTCAAACGAAAATTTGAAACAGAGAAATCAGAAAAAAATAGGTGCTTATCTGCGACTTATTGTTTTCATTAATTACAAATTTGAGGTTTTACTCAATAAGTTAATTTAAAAATATATGAAATATTGTTCAATAAATTCTGTATTTCAACTGTCTGTGGGTTTGTTTGTGCGTTCCGTTTCCATTTCAAGATAGTTTAGTAATGATTCTTTTAAATGTGAAATAATCTTGTTTTTTTTTTCAATGATTCAAAAAAGGGTAAATATTCGGAATCGCTGGACAAGGGTTATATGAAATATTTATATATAAAACCTTCTGATTTACCTTAATTTACTATAAAAGGAATCTGACTGCATTTGGGATATTTTTAATTTTAGCATTTTAATATTTAATTATGTAAATCGAAGATTCACTTTCGTTGTATGGGATGACAGCTGGAATGGTTTCTGTTGATAAAATTTTCTTTTGTTTGTATTCCTGATACGAGTGGCTATAATCCAACCTAAACTAACCTAACCTATGTCCTAATAATAATCCAACCTAACCTATAATAATCCAACCTAACCTAACCTAAAATAATCCAACCTAACCTAACCTATAATAATCCAACCTAACCTAACCTATAATAATCCAACCTAACTTAACCTATAAATGTTGGGGAACATTTAATAACGCCTGCTCGCGTCCCCTTTAGAGTTATATCCCAGTTTTCAAGTAGTTTGTGGGCTACGATAGGTTTGTATAGACTGGTTTGTGATTTCATTCTACCTAATCCAACCTAACCTAACCTAACCTATATCCTAATAATAATCCAACCTAACCTATAATAATCGAACCTAACCTACAATATTCTAACCGAACCTATAATAATCCAACCTAACCTATAATAATCCAACCTTACCTATAATATCCAATCTATCCTAACCTAAATCCTAATAATAAACCAACCTAACCTAAAATTATCCAACCTAACCTATAATAACATCACCTTTTTTAATTTTTCTATTTTATAAAACATACCTAAATATCTTTATTTTATTTTTCGAGAAGATTTATATTTATATATTTTTAAATCAGAAGGTTTTATATATAAATATTTCATATAACCCTTGTCCAGCGATTCCGAATAATTACCCAAAAAAGTAATGTTTCATAAAATATTTTACGTAATATTGCATATATAATAAAGCTGAGCGTGTGTGGATGGGGTGTGTTATTTTTATTTATTTTTGTTGATACTTATTAACATTCTGATGGGATTTTACACATTTATTTGTATTATGGATTATTTATTATTATTTTACTTATTTATTGTAATTATATTGTTGATCGCATTATGGTACCTAAAAGCCTGAAGAACGTTTGAAAAAATAATAGTCATAAAGATAGTGACGTTTCTTTCGACAAATGATATAATACCTTATTTGAAATAATGTTTCCATAAAATATATCTCGTACAGTTAAATAGGTAGGTATTAAAGTACTTACTTGCAAATCTTATGAATTTTTTGGTTTCGATTTATTAATTAAAAAAAAGGAACATACTTATTAGGACGCGAGGTCTACACTGTTCACAGAACTACTTGTCATAATTTATCAGATAAATATTTGATATTTTATGCAAATATCTAAAGTTATTCAAAACAAAGCCAATACATTGATGGATGTTCCATGAAACATTTGCATCTAATAACACTATCTGACAGGAGAATTATGTTTGTATTACAAAGAGTGGTTAACAAGTTAATTGATAGCCCTGCCATCGTTTCCTCTTTTAAATTCCATGTGCCAACTAAGAACACAAGACAAAATGTAACATTCTTCTGCAATAAATTCACAAAGAACTATCAGACACACTCTCTAACCAATAGAATGGATGATCTGGGCAACAAGTTTACGGGTACTATTCATTTTTTACTGACTTCATTTATACCAGCCCTATGTTGAATCCTACAAATTATACAGGATTTTCCAATAAGAGGTGTTATTTTGATATTCAATCGTAAAAGATCAATAGTTTCGTTGCTTGTGTGGCACGTAGCGCCGTCTTGTTGAAAGTAAACGTTGTCCAGATCAATACCATCCAAGTTCGGCTATAAAAAATCATTAATCATCTCTCGATAGCGCAATCCATTAAAGGGAATGTTGCTCCAGCCTCATTTTCGAAAAAGTAAGCTCCAATGACTCCGCCGGATCATAAACCGCACCAAACAGTCACACGTTGAGGATAGAGAGGCTTTTCAACAATAACTCTTGGGTTTTCCGAGCCCCAGATGCGACAATTTTGCTTGTTGACGAAGCCACCGAGGTGGAAATGGGCCTCATCACTCAAGATGATTTGCATTTGATTCACTCAAGTGAATTTTAATAATTTCAATGCGTTGTTGAAGCGTGTATCGTTCAATTTTTATTAATGGCGTTCAAAAGTAAGATCTTCAAAAGTAACATCTACCGAAATAGCGGGCTATTCAAAATAACACCTCTTATTGGAAAACCCTGTAGTAGCGTTGGTAATGTAGTTTTAGTGATTTGCCTTATTTTTATTTAATAAAAAAAGGTACACGAATTACATTACACAATATAATACAGTTATTAATTACATAATATAATATAATATGATATAATGATATGTTGTATTGTTCTAGTTTCTATATTATTTAATGTTTCTGTTTCATGTTTTACAAATATTGTTTCATATTCAGTTTGAGAGTTTAATGTTATTCCATGCTTTGAAAACTGTGTATAATTTTCAAAAGCTCACTAGGTATAATTCTGTTCTTAAAATCCACGTAAAAGCCCGGCTGGGCGTAAAATCAAATAAAAAAAATATATATATGTAAATTCATAGGTTCGAGTACCGAATAGTAAAAAAATAAACAGTAGGTATATCAAAAATCGAAAATAAACGTTATTCTGTGGATAAGTTATTAACAGGATGGTGAAATACTCCTGAGAACAATCATTATTATAGGTAGGAGTTTCGATTAGTAACGATTCAAGATGTAAGCTATTCAAACATTCTTGTGCGTATATTCTGCAAAATTAAACACCATCACAACCTGTACGAATGCATCAGCTATGTCGTGCATATCTACCTTACAGCAAGTATTTGAAATGTGCATTTCTGAAATAGTTTTACCATAAAATGCGTGCTTATGTCGTGTTATTATTCGTCTTATTAAATCAGAGATCATGAACATATAGTATTGGTTTTAAATAAAATAAAATATATAAAAGGTGTAAGGGGAAAAGTGCGCTAACTTCAAAAAAATGATTTATAACTGTTCTCGAAATTTCAATGTTCATACTCAGTTTATTATGTTATGTTCTATACACTTATTATTGTACTTTAGAACAACTTACCTATAAGAATGTTTACATTTAAAAGCCTTCAAAGCGTGAATAAGTAAATAAATATAAATAGATAGAAGATGAGAAAATCAGACTATAATCGAGATAGATAGAAGATGAGAAAATCAGACTATAATCGAAATATATAGAAGATGAGAAAATCAGACTATAATCGAAATAGATAGAAGATGAGAAAATCAGACTATAATCGAAAATCCGTAAAGAAAATTTAGATTATTTACCTCCATGTCTGGTATAATGTTCAATGTAGCTACTAATTTCACATGGAGAAAATCAGACCATAATCCAGAATCCGTTCCAAAGATTTATAGCATACTTAAGATTTTTTCATGTCAATATCCTTGTCGGGTATGGTGCTGAATGTAATAATAAATATAAATAGATATACTCAAGTGGTTAGAATCCTGCTCGAGACGCTTGAATCACTCGCAGTTATTTTACAAGTCAAAAACAAAAATGAAACTGCTTTTCAAGTCTTTGTTCGACACGTTTTTTGTAAAAATCACCTTGGTTAAGTCCCCCGGTCTGCCAACGCCAAAGTCTAGAAATGCCGATACGTGCCGCGGGTATTTATCGATCACGCGTTTCTAATAGGACACAACCTTAAATGTATTTTATTTTCTTTGTCCCAATCTTTTGTTCAGAGTTATTTGATACATCGGTAAAATGTGGTAATGACGTGATTATGTTATATACACATAAATGCAATACTTGACAAGGATTGGATTGACTTGAAATAATATTCACGACTTGTTTTAGTTTATTTTATTACAGGTACAGGAAGAATAGATAATTTAATAGTAATCAACTGAAAACCCCTTGACTTAAAGATACCCCTATCTTAACAAACGTATAGCAATCTTTAGAGTACAGCCGTCAGGTGGGAATGCTGTCTGAATGAGAGATGTTCCGAGGAATTAGTGTCATTGGTCCCTTCGGCACATGTGAACAGTAGAAAGACTCGCCAAATGCGCGCTCAACAATGTACTCAGTTGACATTTGTAACGTGAGATCGGATCATTCCTACAATTCGTTCTTGAGTTCAGAGGAATTGGCTAGTAGAGGATTGAACCCACGATGACTGACCGGGAACCTATCGCCTTGGATCACTTGATTAACTCACCGATCTTGTGATATGGTTTTGACTTCCTGAAGGTTCCCGGCATCTTTTTTTACCACCTTTGCATCTTACAAATTCCAGACTCTCTTTTCTCCTTCTATTCACTCTTTCAACCTGTGTTGTCTGTTAGTAAATTAATTAAATTTTAATATTTATGTCTAATCACATAACATACCAAGTCATCGTGTCTTTTTTCTAATGGGTGAAATTGAACAATCACCATTTCAGTTTTTTAAATTTATTTTTAAAATATTTCTGCTCTTACCCTGCAAGGTTGTTCTAGGCCCCCAATGTCATCCCCCATGTATAAGCCATCATGTCAAATTGTGGAGAGATTGAAGGTGAATTTATAAAATAATTTAATTAAAATGAGCAAATTTCATTATTACATGGAGGATTGGAGTCGAGGTCAGACATAGAAGAGATGAGATGTTGAACGGAGGAGAGACAATTTTATAGAAAGTTCGAAAGAAGAGAGGATATTTGTTTAGAGAGGTACAACAAAGAGTCGGGAAAACCATGGTTTACATGATTTTATTTACTAACAATTTGATTGCATGACTAAAAGGCGTGAAATTCACTTACCAATGTTACTACCAGAATTATATTCATGTAACAACTTCCAGAATATGATCTGGGCAACAAGTTTAGGGGTACTATTGATATATCTATTGACTCCGTTTATAGAATTAAGCGTAATCCATATCAACACTTTGTTGAATCCTACATATTATAGTAGCGTTGTTAATGTTATTTTAGTGATTTGTCTTGTATGTATTGTTTTAATTTCTATATTATTTTATGTCACTGTTATATGTTTTACTAATATTGTTTTATATTCAGTTTATTTTATTTATTTTATTTTATTTTTATTTTATTTCATTTAAACGCCCATAGGGCTTTTACATATAATAATGTACATCTTTATTTTTTTAGTTATTCATTTTATATAAAAAAAAATACATATAGATTACATATAAAAATGTCAGATTTAGCAAAATATAGGTTACATAAAATATAAGAGTTTAAAAAATTAGGTATGATAAATGCAAATAAGTGCGACAAAAAATATAAAATTTGCCAAAATCCTCCAAATCAACGATAATGTTAATAAGAAGGTATAAAATTAGTTGATAACAATAGTTTACAAAGTATGTAAAAATAGTTCGCACATACTCCGTTTAAAGTTGGCCAAGTTCAAATTATTGTCAAATACATTTATATTATTTAAGTATTTGTTACCAAGACTGTGTAAACGTTGTATTGGAGAGTGAAAACTATAGTTGGAATGAGATGTATGTATGTAAAATGTTGATATTTGCCTAGTTGTTCGTGTAGGTATTTGTAGATTTATTAAATGCAGGAGTTCACAACAATCGAATTTAGAGTTCAATAATTTTAATAAAAAGGTTAGGTCGTTTATTTTTCTTCTGTTTTCTAATGTCGGAATATTTAAATGATTCAATAATGACTGGTAATTTATGTGTTCTAAAGGGATGTTAAGTTTAAAATTGACGAAGCGTAGAAATTTTCTTTGAATTCTTTCAACATTATGAATATGTACATTGTAGAAGGGTGACCAAACTATGGAGTTATGTTCTATCAGGCTTCTAACAAGGGATATGTACAATAGTTTTATGATTTGTAAAGATTTAAAGTTTTTAATTGTTCTTAATATAAAACCTAATGTTTTCATACCCTTATTCACAGTTTGTTGAATGTGGGCCGTAAAGTCTAGTTTCTCATCCATTATTATGCCAAGATCTCGCATTTCCTTTACTCTTTCTAAATTTGTTTTATTTATTGAATAGCCAAAAAATTGTGATGTTTTTTTTCTGGAAAAGGTCAAAATTTTGCATTTTTCTACATTTAAATATAAATTGTTTTGTGAACACCACTTATTTAGCATGTCTATATTAGATTGAAGAACTTGACAATCGTTTAATGGGGTTATTTCTTTATATAATTTAATATCGTCGGCGAATAGCAGTACATTGACATTTTCAAAGCAGTTGACTATGTCATTTATAAAAACAATAAATAAAATTGGGCCAAGATGACTACCTTGCGGTACGCCACTAGTGGCCAAAAATGGTTTAGATAAAAAAGATTTTATTTTAACAAGTAAAGTTCTACCAGATATGTAGCTACTTAACCAGCTTAACATATTTGCTCTGATTCCTATAGCATGAAGTTTTTGGATCAGTACTTTGTGAGACACTTTATCAAAGGCTTTCGAAAAATCAGTATATATACAGTCAACTTGTTTATTTTTAGAAAAAGACTCCAATATATA
Organism: Hesperophylax consimilis; assembly: GCF_061612785.1. Lineage (NCBI taxonomy): Eukaryota > Metazoa > Arthropoda > Insecta > Trichoptera > Limnephilidae > Hesperophylax > Hesperophylax consimilis. The sequence continues at coordinate 2,668,889 of NC_142857.1, forward strand.
GTTTTGAAACAGTAGTAAATTTGTTGTAGTTGATCTACCTCTAATGAAGCCATGTTGTTTGTCATTTATTAATTTTGTTAGTGTAGGATATATTTCTTCCAAAACTAAAGATTCAAAGATTTTGGGTAATACAGATTGTATGCATATTGGTCGATAGTTTGAAATGTCAGTCTCGTCACCTTTTTTAAATATTGGAATAATATAGCTGGATTTCCAGTAGACGGGAAAATATCGAGAGGATAGTAGGTGGTTAAATAAAATGGTTAGTGGTTTAGACAATACGGAGGAGCACTGTTTTAGGAAAATTGGCGGGATGGTGTCCGGGCCTGCAGACTTGTTTATGTCTAAGGAATTTAATTTTTTTTTGCAAGATTCTTCGGTGATGTAGCAGTCTGTTAAATGTGTGGTTTTTTTGAATGTGTATGAAGGAATATTTTCTTCTAGTGTTTCATCATCATAAACATTTTTAAAGAAGTCAGAAAAAAGATTTACAATGTCTTGCGTATTGTTGGCGTATTTGTCGTCCATGTGCATTTCTGGAGGATAGTCTGTACTGTCGTTGTTTATTTTTTTAATAAATTTCCAGAGATTGTTCGAGTTTAAGGCTGTGTTCTCGATAGAATTTATATATGTTTTATAACAGATTTTAGAGAGATCTTTGCATTTTTTCCTACTTTCACTGAAATTTGTATAGTCGATTTTCTTCAGAGTTTTTTTGAATTTTTTATGAAGTATTTTTTTTTTGTTGTAGTGAGGCTATTAGTTCTGATGAGAAGTAAGTTGGATATGTATGTTTTTTAGGAGTAAATAGTGGTACATATGATTTGATAGTTTTTTTTTTTTTTTTTTTTTTTTTTTTTTTTTTCTTTATTCATGAAATATTAATGTGTACAGTTTTTACATGCTTTTCGACTACCACACTAGACACACGCCCGTATTATGGTAGTCGAATAGTGGTGGAGAATATTGAATATAGATTTTCTAAGGAATCGTCAGTATTAACATCAGACAAAAAAGACCAGTCAACATGCGAAAGATGAGAATTTATAGATTCAAAATCTGCTTTTTTGTAGTTGAGAGTTTTTTCAACGGGTTTCGGCTCGACGCCACATATATTTAACTTAATATAAAGAGGGGGGTGATGGTTATCAACAGGTAACAGAGGATCATTACATTTCTCAATGAACAATTTAGGATAATTTGATATTGCTAGATCTAGTAAGCGATCATTTATGTTGTATATAAAGTTATGTTGTAAAAGATTTAAAAAATTTGTCATATCTAAAATCTCACGTGCACGATCATTTTGACTTTCATTAACAATAAAACCACTATCACTTGTTTTCCATTTTAGGTTAGGGAGGTTGTAATCCCCGAGAATAATAATTTGAGAGTTAGGATATTTGTAGAGTAGATTTTCAACGTCTTCGCTGTGGCTTCGATAGTTTCCGGCATCAGATAGTGGCGGTGTGTATAAAGTTGCAATTATTATCTTTTCTACAGTGGTATCAATTTGTACAAATAGTTGTTCGAGTGTATTATTTTTTGTTTTGAGTTTTCTTGACATCAATTTCTTCTTTATTGCAATTAGTACTCCGCCTCCCCTTGTTTTGGAACTGGATTTAGAGTTTCTATCGCAGCGAAAAATTTTGTAGTTGTTGAGTCCGAGTTCTGTTGATTTTATTTCCGAGTCGAGCCAAGTTTCTGTCAGCACATATACGTCGTAATGGTGTAGCGATATTGTAGAACGTAGTTCATTTAATTTGGTGCGTAGTCCCCGCGCGTTCTGGTAGTATATCTTGAGTTTGCATCGTTTTTTGGCGGTGTTTGCACTATTTTAGGGTTTCCGTTTACATATTTTATAGTAATATCATTTTCGCCATTTGTCTTTCGTTTTTCCAGTTCTTCTCTTAGATTTTTTAGAGGTTTTTGTTGAAAAATTGTAGCATCGGGGTATATCCTTGTGTTGTTTTTTAAAAGATGACGTTTACTTAGTAATGTTCTGGATAATGTGGAGTTATTGAATTCTATTTTAAGGGACCTTGGTTTTTCAACACTTGGTTTTCCAATGCGGTAAACACGTAGCATATCACGGTTTGCGGTATCATCGAGAGCAGAGATTAAAACCGTTACCTTGTTTTTGTCATCTATTAATTTGTTGGCCGCAGTCGTTTCAGTGCTTTCGGTCTGTTTCAGTTTGTTGGTTTACTGTTATATCATGCTTTAATTTTAAATAGCTCACTAGAATTTCGTTTTTAAAATCCATAAAAGCCCGGTTGGGTGTAAAAAATATATAAAAATTATAATAAAATAAAAAAAATATAATAAAAAAATATGTGTAATAAATATATATAATTTGTGATAAAACACAAATATATGAAATAAAAATTACTTGCGCACGCAGGAATTTGAAACAGCGACAGCCTTACCCCTCGACAACGGAGGTCGTCAATAATATTTGTGCATCAAATTCATCATACTGGCTAAGACCCCGGCGTTGCCCGGGCGTTACGCAGAGTTTTTCGAAATCAGATGACCACAGTGAACTTCCTCTTATGTTGAAGGTCAAGTGTATGGAACAAAACTATAGATTTGTATAAAATTTAATAAAGGGTCAAAATTACACACGGAAGGAATAAAAACTCCTTAAAAATCCTCACCAAACCAAATTTTAGTTTTTTTTTTCGATGTAAAATGACACGTGTAATTGCAGTTGTAATTTTGTAATTTTGTACAGTGTAATTTTCTCCACCTGTAATATCGTCATGTGTTATTCCGTAATATTTGTGAAATCAACGCCTGAGTGAAAATCTTTCCATCTGAAGTAGCCAGAAATAACATGCTCTGTTCACAATGTTTCTATGAATTCTTTATTTCCACAACGGAACTATTTTAAGATCTTTATTTTAATTTTATAATGAATACAAAACTTCTATTGTAAAAATAAAATATTTTAAATCTTACAAATAAATTAGGTACCCATTTACTGAGATTTATTGGACGGTGGAGATAATTGCATCAAATTATTAATGCATTATAATTTTACAAAATTGTGGTTTATACCACAATACCGATATTAATTATCCTAAAATTACCAGGGTAGTAAAAAATTAAAAGTTTTATTTATCTGATGGCATTAGGCTAAGCCTTTGGTTTACAAGAACATGATTAAGTTAGTCCGTTGCACATTGTAAAATGGATAGCGATAATAAAATCTTGTTAAATCTGTACAATAACACTAGATTTACATCTATAATTAATTAAATTACATAGATTATTTGAAAAAAACCAGGAAATAAAATCGTGATCCATTTATTATTTAATAGTATAAAAACATTTATTTAAAAGGTCAGCCAAGTTACAAGTTTTTGTTTAATAAAATCGCCATCGTGATTAAAGTATTAGGTATTTATTAATATTCAGTAGATCGGTCGTTTTTCCTTATTTTTATAGACAATTTGTATCGAAGTGTTTTAAAAAGTTTTGCTTATAGAATAAAAAATCATTCATTATTTATAAAATTGATTGAGTGTTTAGATTATATATGAATTTAAATTAAAACATATTTTTAGACTAAGCATTATAAAACTAACGTACTACTTATAACCGACTTTATACGAGTTCAAACACTGTACTTGATATTAATTATCCTTTTTGAACACATACAAATAAAAACGATTATGACGTAATCAAATAATCACACTGGCAGTTGACTCTTGATAGATTTATTATTTCAATAAAGCAATAATTTTTAATTTTTTTTATTAGATGCCATACTTTACATATTATTTGATAATGTGGGCCTCAATGTGTGCTTTACCCGTGCTGAGCCCTCCATTTTACAATTTAATAATATTAAGTAATAAAATACAATAAAATTTAAGCGAATACGTATTTTTTTACATTAACTCCACAGAAGGCCCTGAGGAAAATGATTTTTCTTAGGGCCTATGTCATTAGTGAAGTTGCTGTGTGGAGGGTCTTTTTGAGGAGAGGAAGGAGTGAAAAAGTTGTAGGAGGAAGGAAAAACAGATGTCAGTAAATCGTTCCACGAACGAGTTGTTGAAGACTAGAACGAGTCGTAAAAGCGATCCATTCTTCTCATGTGTCGAGTATTGACCGTGTAAAAATGCTGGGCGCGCGTTTGCACCGGTGTCAAAGGGATCAATGGCGCTAGTTCCCCCGAGTATCTTCCATTGTAATACCGGTAGAACAATGAAAGCATACTTACGTGACGCCTGTGCTTTAAAGATTGTAATACGCAGGGTAATCTATTAAACTGACCGCCCGTTTCTGCACGGTCAAGGTTTTTTTTAGGTATTTTGGGGCTCCAGACCCTGAGGTGGCTGCTAAATTCAACAGTGGCGCGCACTTGCGATTAGTATAGACCTCCGTGCCTGAACTGGTCACTTAGAGTAACACAAAAAAAAATAATAAAGACGGTTATTAAAAATTTAATAAAAAATTTCTATGAAGTACTGTTGTACAAACCAATGTGTGTATTTTAATGGCGTTGTGTACTCTAATGATGTAGTGTCTTAAAATGGTGTTGTGGATTCTAATGGTGTAGTGTCTTCTAATGGTGTTGTGTATTCTAATGGTGTTGTGTACTCTATTGGTGTAGTGTATTCTAATGGTGTAGTGTATTCTAATGGTGTTGTGTATTTTAATGGTGTTGTCTATTCTAATGGTGTTGTGAATTATATTGTTGTATTGTATTCTTATGGTGTTGTGTATTCTAATGGCGTTGTGTATTCTAATGGTGTTGTGTACTCTAATCGTGTAGTGTATTCTAATGGACTTGTGTATTCTAATGGTGTAGTGTCTTCTAATGGTGTTGTGTATTCTAATGGTCTTGTGTACTCTAATGGTGTAGTGTATTCTTATAGTGTTGTGTATTACGTGTGTATGTATTTTACTTTTAAGGATTAACTTTATTATTAAGGAAACCTTAGAGTCACCGAACCTCGGTAGTGTGCAGTCGTGTTTACCAGTGCTCTGTGTTTGACGGCTTACTTTGACGGCGGCGCGGCGTACAGATAAGATTTATTTATTTGTTACCTTTTCGTATTCATTATTTTTGTTTGTGTTATTGGTTTGCGACGAAGTTGCGTGTATTATTTCTATCATTTATTATTTCTAAAATAATAATTATTGTTTAATTTTTTTTTTTTTAATTGTTGAAATGGAGGAAGATGAAAATCGACCTCCGGACCCTGAGCCCATTTCTAATATTGTAGACGACTACGATACTGATGATACCCAGACTTCTGTAACCCTTCTTTCACGAAAACGACGTCCTCCGCTTTGCCTTTATGTACCTCCTAAAATTAAATCTCTTTCACAATCAAACGAAGCCCCAATCTCTCATGGAAGTTATAATAATACAATTCCACCAGAAGCAAAAGCCATTGAGCTTATGTATTCTATTTCATCTTCAGCTCCATTTATTGTCAATGTCCAAAGGACTGAACAGGGGAAAATAATTCATCCCCTGGATTTTTGAAAATTTATTTTTAACTCAAAACTCAATAACCTCGGTATTATAAATGGATCAATAAAACCGGAAGGTCGATACAAACTATCCATAGAATTTAAATCAGCCACATTAGCTAATGATTTTGTTAAAAAAATAGGTTTTCTTTCAAATAATAAATTTAAATCTTTCATACCTACATTCAATTTAATCAGAATGGGCAGAGTAAGAGGTATCCCAACCGATCTATCAGAAACAGAAATAGTAGATGCTCTTAATGACTCTCAATTAACTCCAAAAGTTTTAAAAGCACGTCGTTTGAATTTCAAGGATACTTCCACCGGCACCACTATATGGAAACCTTCACAATCCGTTGTTATTACTTTCGAAGGTCAAACATTACCATCCCGTGTATTTATTTATTATAACGCTCTTCCCGTTGAAATATACAGATTCCCGACTATCCAATGTTTCAACTGTTGCCGTTTTGGCCATTCAAAACTTATTTGTCGTTCCCCTCCTCGTTGCTTCCATTGCGGAGAGGATCATCCCTTTGAACAGTGTCAAAATACAACGAATAACCCTATTTGTATTAATTGTAAGGGCAACCATACTGCTGTTAGTGTGGCCTGTCCAGAGTTATCTAGACAGAGAAATATCAAACAGTCAATGGCTGAAGACAATATTTCTTACTTTCAGGCCTCTAAATTATTCGCTCCTACAAAAAAATCTTTTGCAGAGATAACGTCTAACGCTTCTCTCTTTCATTTTTCTCCTCCTAAATCCCCTCTATCATCTTCCCACAAAGAAACAATTTTCAAACCGATAAAATCTAATCCAAAATTTATTCCTTCTTTCGATAAAAAAACTACATAATGAACTTTTACTTAACCCGAATGGGAATAATAAATCCCAGGCTCCCAATGGGACTGCCTTAAAAAACTGTTCCACTTCCGATATCTTCCCTAAAGTCACGATTGAAAATTCTTCTTTTATTCAAACTTTAATTACCCTATTAATTACGATCCTTTCAAATAACAATAAAGTACCCTCCAACGCTGCCGATTATATGAAATCTTTACTCTCTAGCCTTCCCGATGTATCCGCAAATGAGCAAAATACTTCAATGGAATAGTAGAAGTCTATTCGCCAAAAAAATTGATCTTGTAAAGTTACTTGATGAACATAATATTTCAGTTACTGCCATCTCCGAAACGTGGTTAAAACCCTCATACCAATTTAATATTCCTGGATATCATTGTCTAAGACATGATAGACTGGATGGAAAAGGTGGCACTGCTCTTATTATCCATAATTCTATCCCTTTTAAACAAATTATTTTCCACACTCTCTCCAATAATTTTCAGATAGTAGCTGCTGTTATATCTGATATTACATTACTATCAATATATATCCCTCCCTCTACAATTTTTGTTGAAAACGAATGGTCAACATTTATATCCCAGATTCGTCCCCCGTATATGATACTTGGGGACTTCAATGCTCATTCTCCTTCTTGGGGCAGTGAGTTGACAAACCGTTCTGGCCATAATCTATTAGATTTTATGGATACCTATAATTTATGTATACTAAATGATGGATCTCCAACTCGTTTCACTGCCCCTCAACATCGGAAAAGTGCAGTCGATTTATCTCTTTGCTCATCTTCGGTGATTCCCATATGTTCTTGGAACATTCTTAAAGATCCACTTTCCAGTGACCATTTTCCTATAATAATTACCTTCCACCATCTATCTTCCACGCATTCCTTTTCGATAAACAATAGTTTTAAATTTAAAACGAAAGACGCGAATTGGAGAAATTTTTCTTCAGAATTAGACTCCATTGTTCAAGAATCTAAGTCTTCCGTTGTTAACACTAGTTTACAATGTGAATTATTTCCTAACATGATAATAAAAGCTGCAGAAAAAACACTTAAAAAACGTAATATTAACATTAAGATTAAACATTCCACCCCATGGTGGGATGAAGAATGCACTAGTGTCGTTAAATCCAGAAGAGAAGCAATTTCCATTTTCCGTAAATGTATGTCTTTCGAAAATTACCTTTCTGTGAAACGCGCCCAGGCAGAAGCGAAACGCGTTTTGAAAAACAAAAAGCGGTCTGGATGGCGAAAATTCTGTGAACGCTTGTCTCCTGAATCTCCCCAGTCATCCGTATGGTCCAATTTAAAAAAAATTCGGTTCGTCATATACTCCGCAGCGTTCTAAACATATTCCAGAAGAAATTATTATAGGTTTTGCTGATAAGTTAGCTCCTCCGTCAGTTGCCAGATGTGAGGAAATGCCTTCCTTTATTTCTTATCCATCTCACTCTAGCTGGCTGGACTCTCCTTTCTCAATAAGTGAATTAAATCGAGTAATCAATTCCCTTCCAGACTCTTCTCCTGGCCCTGATGGAATCTTATATAGTTTCATTAAAGCATTCTCAGACATGTCGGTTGAATATTTTTTATCCCTAATTAATTACATGTTCGAAACGGGATTTATTCCGGAAGCCTGGAAAGTTCAAAAAATCCTTCCGATTTTAAAACCTGGCAAAAATCCATCTGAAATCTCATCCTATCGTCCTATTGCTCTTTCGTCATGTTTAATGAAAGTAGCAGAACACTTGATAAAGAATAGATTGGAATGGTTTGTTGAAAATCACAGAATTATCTCTCCTAATCAATATGGCTTCAGGAAAAAGAAATCAACCATAGATAATTTAAGTGTGTTAACAACAGACATCCGTATATCTCAGTCCCTTAATTCTTGCACTCTGGCCACATTTCTTGATCTTTCGTCAGCTTACGACGATGTATTAATTAAAATTTTGAAAGAAAAATTAATTAAAATAAAAATTCCCTTAAAACTAGTTCAATTTATTATAAATTTACTAACAGACAGATCCATTATTATCCACTTTTCTTCAAAAACTATAAATCGCAAACTATGGAAGGGGTTACCTCAGGGGTCCGTAATCAGTCCATTATTATTTAATATATATATAAGTGATTTAGACAGTGTAATTCCTTCATCTATCAAGCGACTTTATTTTGCTGATGATTTCCTTATATATTTACCACACAAAAATCTATCGCGCGCTGCGAAGGAATTGAATTTGGCTTTACATAATATTAAAGTTTGGTTGTTGACAAATGGGATGAATTTAGCTACGTCTAAAACCAAAGTAGTGGCTTTTACGCGCAAAAGAAAAATACCCCCCTTTTCTGTCTGCTTTGATAATGTCCCTCTTCAAATCGTTAAGCAAATTAAATTTCTTGGACTACTTTTGGATCATAAACTTTCCTGGCTCCCGCATATTCAGAACATTTCGGCTAAGTGTGAAAAGGGTCTAAATATTATGCGAGCTGTTTCCAGAGTGTGGTGGGGATCTCATCCTACTACTCTTAAATTAATGTATGGTGCTCTAGTGCGAAGCCATTTGGATTATGGAACATTTCTTTTTGATCCTCTTCCTAAATATTTTGACAAAAAACTTGAAAGAATTCAGTCCAAAGCGCTCAGAATAATTATTGGAGCGATGAAATCTTCTCCAATTAATTCTCTCCAGGTAGAATGTATTGATCCCCCCTTAATTTTAAGGAGACAATTCCTAGCTGATAAATATATTTTTAAATCTTTTTCTATATCGCGTCACCCTTTAGAACAAAGCCTTGATTATTTGTTCAATTACTTAAATAACGAAAAAAGATCGACAGATAAAAATCGACTTCCTCTCCTTCTAAAAAGTTTTCTTTCATTCAAATCTCTGTCTTCTTCCCTCCAAAATCTACAAAAAGATCCTATCCTTCCTATTTTCACCATCCCATTTGATTCTATCAATTATATCCCCAACGTTATTACTTCAGACTTCCGAACTGATATTTTAACCTCATCTAATCAAAATGTTGAGGAAAAATTTAAAAACATTACATCTTCAAAGTTTCCAGAATTTTCTCTCATTTACACAGATGGTTCTAAGTCTGATAACAAAGATTGTGGAGCTGCGGTACACATTCCCAAATTCGATTTAGATTTGTCTTATAAATTGCCTAAAGAAATTTCCATATTTACTGCAGAATGCTTCGCAATTGAACAAGCTTTGAGCCAAATCCAGCTTTTCAATATTCGACGAGCCTTACTGTGCACTGACTTACTAAGCGCAGTGTTGAAAATTTCCTCAAATATTTATAAACCAGAAGACTATATTATTTATAATATCAGAAACACCCTTAAATCTTTAAATGAATTAAATTTCGAGACAATATTGGTTTGGGTCCCTGGCCATTTAGGAATTGAGGGTAACGAGAAAGCCGATTCTCTAGCTAAACTTGGAACAATTTCTGGCTCTAATCCTTTAGATTTTAGAATTCCTATCTCTGACGTCATCCCAATTCTTAAATCCAACATGATCCGCTCCTGGGAAGAAAATTGGACCAATACGAAAATCCGAACTGGTGCTTTTTATGCTGGAATACAAAATCATATTCCAAGTAAACCTTGGTTCCACGGCAAGAAAAAATACAAAAGATTTATATCCTGTATCTCGAGAATGAGAATTGGTCATTGCTCCATTGCATCCCATTTGTTTAAAATCCGGGTCCTAGATAGTCCACTCTGCCAGTGCGGCATGGAAAATGAGACTCTTGATCACGTTTTCTTTAATTGTAAAAATCATTCATCCTTCAAAGGCATTTATCGTTTACTTATAAAAATCACCCACCAATCTCCCCTTAGTATTCCTTATTTACTTTCTCTCAACAATTCTCGCATTTTCTCAGTTCTATACAAGTTCATAGACTTGAATGACTTCAATATTTGAGATTTCCTATTCCCGTATAGATTTCCCATAAAATTATAACCATCTCCCTTAACTTTAACGGCACATAGCACTCTCTTTAGGGTGAATTGCCTAGTACAAAAAAAAAAAAGGAAACCCTATCGTAAAAACCGTCAGATTATTCACGGCAACTTTTACACAAGGAATCATGGAAAAGGAGTTTTTTTTCAATAACACATACAAAACCAACATTAGGCATACTCATTGACCAATTGGATGTATCATCTGGCAACAAGTTTGGGGATACTATTGATATATTTACTGACTTAATTTATAGAAATAAGCGTATCTCTATCAGCTTTTGGGAGGCGGGTTTGGGTACCGTCGCCCTGAGAAACATTTAGTGGAAAACCAACACCTCTGCCATCAAAGGTCACCCCAAGTGATTCGCTTCGTTTGGTGATTTAGCAGGGGTGCCCGGGTTGATCAAACTGATCCCAAAACCCACCCCTCATACATTTTTTCTTCCTAGAATTTCCTCCCCTTCCTTGCCTTATAAAGACCCCTACACAGCATCCCCAAAGATGACATTTAAGGAAATTATTTTGATCGATGCTTCCTGTGTAGGGTTAATGTTAGAAAAAGAAGGTATTTGCTGAATCTGATATTGTGTTATAATATCGTTTTAATTTAGGTATTGTTACTATCATTTTTTCATATTATGTTAATCAATTTTACATTACTGTACGCTTTGATAACTGTTATATATAGGTATGTTCTTTTCTATTGTGTAAAATCCTAGCTGCGTGTAAAACAAAAAATAAATAAATAAAAAGGTTGTATGTAGGTAGCACCTACTCGTATCGAATTAATATTATACAATCTGTATCAAATATCACATAAACGTGCATTAGCTGTCAACAAAAAACTAAAATGAATTATAATTACAACTAAAAGTACCTTCGATTATTAATACTAATAAGTACTGGTCAACCTTGGCCCGTGTTAGAACTACTATTAGGTACTGTAATTAATATCTACCTACCCGCTTTATTAATTGTGTATTAGTTATGTGTTCGAAATTCAAATCGATCGGATTAGCAGAATTGGTTCATTGTTTGCGACAAATGTCAGAGTTGATCGTTATTAATAAATGTGTTTAATGTCAATGTTGACGAATGGAAGGTTTTGTTTGAGTGCAAAAGATGGCGGTAGTGTACAGAGAAAAATGAGTATCGCTAATTTACTAAGAATCTCTTAAAATTATTGGTAATCCGGTTATATACAAGATTGCAGGAATTACGAATGAATTAGTTCTCCTGGTAAACTTAGGTAAATTACGAAGTCGGAACACGTGTTAATTGATAATTGTAATTCTTTACCTATAACTACCGTTTTTAATACGCATTTAGGGAGGAATGCAGATCACGCCAAACTCTGGGAATTGAATAAAAATGCACTTTCTAGATGAAAAAAGTGTGTAGAAATTCATTAAAAAAATAATTAAGGCGCGGAAGAATAAATTGAGTCAGATACAGCCGATCAAAATTTAATAAATTGCACTTCGCGATCTGATATTATCACCATATTCGGACAGTCCGCCGCCATATTTTGTCACGAAAATCAAATTAAAAACTTTTAATACTTTTGAAATTTCAGTAGTGCCATCCAAAAAATAAAAAGTGTTGCCATATAATAATATCAATGCATGGAAAATTCTGAAAATTAAATATCATTTGCCAGATTGGTAGTTTATTATTTAAAATCTTGTAAATACTTAATTTATGTATATATATAACCTAACCTAACTGTGATTTTCTATAACAAAAAAATGACCCTTTAATAACGCCCACTCGCGTCCCCTTTAGAGTTTTATCCCAGTTTTCAAGTAGTTTGTGGGCTACGCTAGGTTTGTATAGACGGTTTGTGATTTAATACTAATACCTTTTTTCCATGTTATTTCCTGTTACACAAAATTGCCCCTTTAATAACGCCTGCTCGCGTCCCCTTTAGAGTTATATCCCAGTTTTCAAGTAGTTTGTGGGCTACGCTAGGTTTGTATAGACTGGTTTGTGATTTAATTCTAATACCTTTTTCCCATGTTCTTCTGCCTACTCTAACCCAAACTAAACACCTAACCTATTTTGTAAAAAAATATTATTATTATATGGCAACACTTTTCTTTTTTTGGTTGGCACTACTGAAATTTCAAAAGTAAATAGTTGCTAATTTGATTTTCTTAAGTCATAATTGATAAATAAAACATGGTTCCTATGTATCGCGTACGAAGTTTCAAAACCCTATAACTCAGTTAATAGTGCCGACCCCCACCTAATTCTTTCAGATTCGGATTCCCCAGCCCTAAATTAGTCTAAATCAAGTTTAATTTCGGTTATACTCCCATAAACCGAATATTACCCTCAGATCGCGAAGTGCAATTTTATTAAACTTTGATCGGCTGTATCTCCCTCAATTTATTCTTCCGCGCCTTAATTCTTTTTTTAATGAGTTTCTACACACTTTTCTCATCTAGAAAGTGCATTTTTATTCAATTCCCAGAGTTTGGCGTGATCTGCATTTCACCCCGCATTTAAAATAAAAACAATAATTTGATTCAACTTAATGATAATAAACAACAACTTTTTGCATTAACGATTTTGAAAAATATATATTTTTAATAATTATATTCGCCTAGTAATTAACGGGTGCGTGGCCAGCGATTCCGAATAATTGTCTATTATGCCGATTATGTGTTTCATATTTTCTACACTGCCTACAAACAAACGCGATTTATGCGCGAACTTCATATCGGTGTTCTGTCAAAATGGTGCGTCGGTTGGCAAATTTTCTCGTAAATTATTATTTACATAAATAATATTAAATATCAATATTTTTCTAAATGGTAAATGCAAAAAGTTTTTATTTATTGTCATTAAGTTGAATCAAATGATTTTTTTTTAAATGCGTATTAATAACGGCAGGTGTAGGTAAAGTTTTACTTATTTGATATATTATCAAGGTAAATGCACGTGCATAAAGATTCTTAATATATTAGCAATACTAATTTTTCTCCATGTGTGCTTTATGTCCTTTCGCTATTGGATTTTACTTAAAGCTAGCTGAAGTCTTCAGCGTTGCTCTGAGTTTTTAGCTCTTTGCTCTGAATGTATTCATTTAAAATAATATATAGTATACTAGCATCACATTCCTGAAAGGAAGAGACTCTCAGTATCGTCCGGGTGTAAGACCACCATTCAGAATTTAATCTTTGCTTGCAATCACCAATACTTCCACAAATAACACACGCTGTACTTGTGACAAAATAGATTATGCGGATAATATCAAATATCTCGGCTTAACTGTTGACCATAATCTAAAATGGGATCTCCAAATTAACCTAATAACAAAAAAATCTGGAAACTATCATACATCTTCAAAACAATACGAAATATTATGTCATTAAATCAGCTAAAAAATATATACTTTGCACTTTGTCAAAGTATTCTAATGTATGGTATTTCAGTATGGGGAGTAGCAGCAGACACTCATCTCAAATCCCTTAAAATTAACCATAAATCAATAATTCGAATTATGTTCAGAAAGCCTTATCAACATCCGACAGAACAGCTAATTATTGAAAATAACTTATTAGACATAGATAAACTATTCATAAAGAAGATCATCTACAAAAACTGCATAAAAAAATTACCACATCACATAACTCACTCGCAAAACACGAGAGCAATTACACACAAACAATTACAAGTACCGTATATCAAATCAAATTTCGCTAAAAGACATGAATCTTACCTGGCTCCTCACATATTCAACATGTTCCTAACCCAAACTAAAACTTACGTCTTACCAAATAATTTGAATTGGGTGTTCAAAAGATTTGTAAACTGGTTGATGATAAAACAAAGAACAGATATTAGAAATATTCTAAACATCTAATGCATTTTACAAACCATACTGCACACAAATTCTAACAAAATTACAAAATTTTACAATTTATTATAATACGAAATACTCATTTCATATTTTTATACATAATTCTTCAACACATATAGTACTACACTTATTTTTCTATTTTTATATTACTCATTTTTTTACTTCTATTTTTTCTTATTATTTTTAAATATTTTTTACTAAACATTTAGTTTATATATAAATTGTTAATTACCAGCCTCAGAACAGACTATGTCTAGTGAGGAGGGTAATAAACACAAAAACATCTGTACAGAACCAACCTTAAATAAACGCCCGGGTTGCCGGCACTGAAACTGAACTGAAACTGAATGAATTTAGACAAGACCTGAATAGCCAGATAATCACCCACCTTTCTCTTCCCCATATCCTTCCCCAACAACATATCCCAATTGGGATGCCATAATCTGACTGCTGGGAGCAATTGGGACTTTTGTGGTATTCACATAAAAAATAAGTTTTTGTGTCTAAAAAGGGATTGTTGACCCCTTGAAAATGTTGTCAATCATCAAGTTTACACAAACCAAACAAGGAGTGTTTCTATTCGTACCTTGAAATAATGTCCGTAATAATAACATCAAAATGACAATAATTTAATACACCTTTAAATCAATAAGACAGGTAGATAATACGAGTATTTTCATTATTTACCCGTTCAGGCAGAATTTAATAAGTCATTTGACTACGGTATATCCTGAGGTACTTGCATAGGTTTGTTTGTAAATTTCCACATCATGCCGTGTTGCAACCATCTGTCTGCAAATTCTACAGTAGGCCTTATCTGAACCTTGCAAATTTACTAGCAGGGCGTTTCCCACCGAACAAAGACTGTAATTATTTTGTAAATTGGTAACACTGTCTCTAGGGCGCGCCGAGGAATTTGAATATAGAATTGTTATCAAATTACGGCGGTGTAGTTCGCATTTCGCCCACCAGGTGTTGAAATGGCAGTAATCAAGTGGTGGAGGAAAGAGTCGGTGTTATTCGACCGGCCAAATAAGGGCATACTGTCAAAGAACTGATTTGTGTTGTATTAGAGCCGGAGTCAACTGGAATGTCCACTTCACCAAGGATTTGGAGAGAAGTCGCAATGGTAATATGATTTATTACGTTATTTTTTTTAACAAACGATATATAAGAGCAAAACCTCAAATTAATAAAAAAAAAAAAAAACATTCATCATTAACTTGTAGAAAAGTCAACAGATGTGGCACATTAAAATTTAAAAAAAAAAAAAATATATATATATATATATATATTTACCCAAGGCACTATCTAGATTGCATTTATATCAGAAAGCATTTTGCAATCGTATATAAGGATAGCAGTCAAATGAAGATAATGTTAGTAGTTCTTAGTCGAAGTATGATACAGTTAAATACAATTGAAGAAGATATGGTCCCATTAGCTTAGTGGTTCTGGGTTCAATTTCTGCTTGCAACCGAATATCTTTTTCATTTTTCTATTTCAAACTTTCGCTTTAGAGTCGCTAATATTGTCTTCAATCATATCATATATTTGGAAACCGCGAGAAAATTTCCTTACTCCGTTTTCTTTATTTAAATATTTTTTATGTGTTTTAAGAAATAAACGGGAGAACGAAAATTTATCAACACGGCTTTAGCTATGTTTAGTGACAATATCTGAATTACAAGGAATCTCCCAATCTTCATTTTTTTCCCTTTCCAGCGGCCTCTAGTACTCTAATACTTTTTTTAAGTATTTTATTGCAGTTTCCATTTCGTTCTCCCAAAACTTTTGTATTTATATTATCCGCGGGTGACCAACCACAAAAAAGATAAAGGATAAATAAATCATCATCAAGTATAAAAAGATTTTATAAGAATTTATAAGGAAAAAAAAATATATTAGACAGGAACAGAATTGGAAATCTCAAACCAACCCGATATACTAACAGGAAAAAAAATACTTAATTGTTTGTTACCTCGTCGTGAAACTAATTAAAAAAAACATATTGGAATAACTACTGCAGCGGAAGCAAATACTGCTGCATGCAAAAGTCTAAATTCGCAATAAACACAACCGTCATTCTATAATAACTCGATTTCCGATCTGTCGATGCATTCCAACAGCGTCCTTGTGGAGTCAAAATATGTTATTTGTTTGAGGAACTTAAATTTTCAATGCTGCGTGAATGTTAAAAATACAAATTGAACTCAGAATATAGTTAAACATAACTTAATGACTTTGCAATTGTGTTAAAATAAATTAAGGCACAAACATCTACAAACATAAATGGTTTGTTTATCACCACTCGTAATGACAGCTGAGAAAGAAGCCGACAATTTGCATATTTTATAGTCGAGGATCACAACAGACAGAAAATTGTTTTATACATTGTTATAATTTTTATTTTCACAATAGACAAAGAATTAACACAAAAAAACTGCAAATTATTTATTAATTTTATATAGATATATTGTACCCTTAATATACGCATACAATCCATACTATCTACCATTAAAAAAAAATTTTGGCTATTTTTTTAATACTAATTTTCTAAATTTGTGTATATTGAATTATGTTTGTAGTTAATTTAAAGATTGATTGTGTTAATTTGTATGTTGAATTACGTTTGTAGTTTTTTTTAATAAGACTTTGAATACACACCTCACCTTTTAAACATTATTTTATTTTTCTTTATACTCCTCCCGTAAACACGAGCTCCTGGAGTTCACCTCATGAGTAGTAGAATAATTAGGAAAAAAAAATATTTTGCACACGGTTTACTTATTAAATAATTTTCAGATTTTTCTTTAAAAATGCTTTTTAAGTACATTTGTAATTTCTCTAGGAACCAAGCTATACATTTGGATGCCGTTATAAGTAAACAATT
The DNA here is from genome assembly GCF_061612785.1 of Hesperophylax consimilis. NCBI lineage: Eukaryota > Metazoa > Arthropoda > Insecta > Trichoptera > Limnephilidae > Hesperophylax > Hesperophylax consimilis. Next base: position 2,685,994 of record NC_142857.1, read on the forward strand.
ATGTGTTTTCGGTTTGTTCAATCTTTTTAGTCTAATGTTTTCTTTCTGTCTTGTATGGTGTATGTGGAAGTCTTTATTGTAATGTAGTTTGTCTCTAAATTGGTAGTAAATTAAAAGATTATAGAAAATTCTTTGTTTCACACTCATATCTGAATCCTTCTTAAGTGTTGATTTACATTTATTACAAAACAAAATTTTTCAGATTGCTCTTTCTGGATTATTTGGAATGTGTCAAACAACAACAACAAGATACAATAAAGTTTGGGTCATATGAAGTTAGAGAAATTTTATCCTGGGTGCTGGGATTAAGTCCTGTGGGGGTATCGCTAAATAGTTAGGAATGATGCCACTACAGTGTATGTTATGAAGTCGACACATTCACACAAGAGGTTGCGAAAAGGTTATGTTGGTTCTTTGCAAAGGAATATAGAAAGTTTCGAGGATTCTGAGTTGGCGGTGATATTGACTTTATTTATGGGAAAAGGGGAAGATTCTACATGGTTATTTATAATTTTGAATGATCTTTCTTTAATTTAATCGTGAACCCTTATTGTACTCGCCCTACTACACTGTCCAGTCGAGTGGCGACACGATGGCTGTAATGTATAAAGCCAGAGGTTGCTATCAGAAAAAAACATTTGTTTTTAAAGCAATTATTTTTACCTTTTTTCATATCTCACCTGCTGCAATATGATCCATGTGTTGCAGCATAAACAAACAAAAAATATAGAAAAAAAAAACAGTGTAACTATTATTTTACAAAGAAAAAAATGTTAAATAATAATTTGTTATTTGTACGAAACGATGTAGGAAATTACCATACAAAATAATATAAACAGATTTTTTTTAAAGCTAAGAAGTTGCCTACCTAATTGTAATTTGATTATGTACATTTTTAAATAAGTTATTAATACAAAAAAATAATCGACAAGCGAAACATTGTTATTTGCGTTAAAATTTCTATACAAAAAACATGATCAAAGTGGTAGCATTAATGAAATTAATATTGAATAAAAATTAGACTAATGCAATAAAACATTAAATGATTTTTTATTACATAAAATTATGTACATCATATCATTGAAGAAGTAGATACTACTAAAAAATCTGAACAAAACATGAAACAGAACAGACACCGAAAAATAAAAAGATAACGATGTAATATGATTTTCACGGCCAAAAGTATTTTTGTTATTTGTTTTTGGGGTGTTATGCCGTGTTGCGCTAACTCCTTCTTTAGCCAACGTTTCGGACAGCATTGCAGTGTCCATCATCAGGGCAGATGTGTTATTTGAGGTTGTGGTGAAATGTGAGCTTATGTATGAGGATGTGATACCGTGTTGCCAGCTCCAACCCTCTGAGCTAACAATAACGTATAATTTTAAAAAAAGTAGAAAACCACTTTAAAAATACGGCATAACATCCCAAAAACAAATGACAAAGATAACGATCTCAACTGGACACCTCACCGGGAAAAAGTCTTTAACGACTTGACCATTGACATGTAATTCGATCTCATATTTCGAATTCATAATTAACAATATTATCTTGCAACTAATTAATTCCATATTTTTTAATGATAAAAAATTTCTTGGATTGTAACCTAGATAGTGTCTCGGATTGACATATCGGATTTTAATTAATATGGAATACTCATTGGCTTTTTCTAAAAGTCAAAGTGAATATTACATTTTTTATTGGAAAAACTTTTATTTAATAATTTTGAAGGTTGTACTCATCAATGTAACATATCTTAGAAGAAGAATATAATATTAACAAATTGAAACGACACATGAAACAGAACAAGAGACAAAAAAAGATAACGGTCTCAACTGGGAATTGATCTCAGGATCTGTATCTTATTGGGATAACGTCTTTAATCACTCGACCATTGGGACCTCATTATTATGATTAAGTCGATCTCATATTTGCATTAACTTGTTCTATTTTTTATGTGTTTGTTTGTTGTTATTAGTTCAAGCACCTTTGTCTACCTGCAGAAGGCGGTGGGTTGGGTGTGGTATCAGGTTATTTGCACCATTAGGCAACTTTGTCCACTCTATATTGGCGTAATGGTACCTGTTGTTTCTGCAAAATAGGCAGTTTATGCTAATGCAGCCTACGGCGTTATTTAACTGATCCTAAGGCTTATTGGCTTTAATTATTCTGTGTATCTATTTGAAAGGTATCAGAAAACCTGTATTTACATATGCCATGAAGAAAATTTGTTCTAAATTAAATATAGGTATTTATTTAAAGAATTACTTTAAGAAATAAAATGTTTCGGAAAATTGATGCCGTGTAAAATTACTTTAATTTCTTCTTATGGTCATTGATGTTTTGATAGTCGGAAATTTGATATATAAGTTACAGTCTGTCTTCAAGGTTTTGATACCGTGACTTCTGAAGGCAGAGACGAAATCTTATACTACTGTCATTGAAAATAATCTACTTTTAATCCGCAGGTTTTGGGTTCAATCTCGGTAAGGAATGTTACATAACAATGTTTTTTTCATTTTGGACCTGGGTTAAAAAATATTTTTTTAGAATTAATTCTACACAATAGGCGTTGAAAAAAATAATTTCCCTTAGAGCTATGCTATCTTTTGGGAGTGCCTTTAAAGGAAGGAGAGAACAACCAGATCTGATGGTCAATGTGTGCAAGAGTGACGGATGCGAGAATCCATCCCTCCCACTGCGGTGCAAAGCGATGGGTCAAGAGAGTCCTGCTGAACAGGTCAAAGGGTCTTAACTGGCCTCTCCTAATCTGGTCCGCCACGCAGTTGGTAGTTAAGCGCACCCCAGGGTACCACTGTTTGCGTAGCGAACCACTTGTGGTGACCTATGGCAAAGTGGTTAGTTATCCAATGAATGATACCCGGGGCGACGGTACCGATCAGCGACTTTAAAATTGAAACAAGCATCTCAACCATGAAGGTCGAACGAACATACAGATGTCGATATCTTTAATTGAACAAAACATTAGCGTTGTTATGCAAAACAGTCAAACCAATTATTTTGATTAAATTCTGCAATTACGGTCTTTAATCGGTTATAAATATCATGTATGAAAATAATCAATGGTTTCAAAAGAACCACCTTGTATTTAGAAACTTGAAACAAATCTTATTTTCATGGATACATTCAAGTGTAAATAATTATGTATAGAGTTATAAAATACCTCGAGCGAGCATTACTTCTTATATCTTTAAAAACTTGTGTAAAAAATTCAGCAAATTGAACTAATTTCATCTCGAAGAATTCTTTTATTTTCAGAAAGTCTCAAATGCGGAAGAGTGAAACTGAATCCGTGCTTTTTCGTATGAGAGGAAATCATTGTAAATGAACTTTTTAATCATTTTCGGTTGAGTTTTTTTTTTAAACATCTAAAATAAGACAGCATTGAAAGGTTAATGCCTGAATTACTCAAAAATAAAAACAAATTTTGAAGAAACCGTAAAAAAGCAATGCAAAGAATTCAGTAAAAAGTGCTCCCCACTATTGAATTTTGCAGTCACTAAATGGAGCCTCAAAATACGTCAGGTCTCTGGCTTATTGACATATTTATTAATATTGATATTAAAGGTGCTGTCAAAACATCGAAAAATAATGATATTAAAGGTGCTGTCAAAAAGTCGGAAAATATTAACATTAAAGGTGCTGTCAAGAAGTCGGTAAATATTGATTATTAAAGGTGCTTTAAAAAAGTCGGAAAATATTGATATTAAAGGTGCTGTTAAAAAGTCGGAAAATATTAACATTAAAGGTGCTGTCAAGAAGTCGGTAAATATTGATTATTAAAGGTGCTTTAAAAAAGTCGGAAAATATTGATATTAAAGGTGCTGTTAAAATGTTGGAAAATATTGATATGAAGGGTGCTGTCAAAAAGTCAGAAAATATTGATATTAAAGGTGTTGTCAAAAAGTTGGAAAATATTAATATCAAAGGTACTTTCAAAAAGTCGGAAATTTTGTGTATCTTTCCGCTTATCACTAAAATACAAATAAATGGAATATTTCTGAACATATCCAAAAACTAAAAACCGTTTTTGAAAGGAAAAAAAGACGCTTTGATATTTTGTTACTATAAATAAATATATAATTTTTTAAATCAAACGTAAAAAATGTTAAAAATGGTTCACTTAAAGTTTTTTCCTCTTAACACTGAACTAAAAGTACAAATAATACGTATTTTATTACAAAACTGTATCATAAACATAATTGTTATCTCACCTTTGTATCGTTTCATATAAAAACTACTATTGAAAATTTTTCATAAATTATAAACATGCCAACACTTGTAAAAGATTGACATTGTCGTTTCTACAATTCGTTCTTGCGTTCAACAGCTTGGCAGTGGAATGATTTGTCGGTCTATGTGTTTCCTGCCTCCTTCGACATGGGTCCCTTCAAGATCCATGTTCACTTTTTACTTTCCTCAAAAATACCCTGCACACAGCATCTTTAAGAGATAAGGAAAATTAATTTCCTCAGAACCTATATTAAAATGATCTTGAAAATTCAGAATGAAATCTTTTCACAAAATCTGTTACCTTGTTAACCAAAAACACTACCAACTTACACAGTATTCGGAAACTTGTAGGACAAACCGGTGAATAAACATAACATTTGAGACAACACAAGAGATCGGTCCGGAGTCATCACATCAACTTCAATGACTTTAGGCTGGCCGCATACATACGTTTTTCGTATTCGATTTCCGAATTCGTTTTCCGTATTCGGACATCCGAATGCACGGAATCAGTAGAAAATACATTAACTGCCGCACACGTTCGTTTTAGTTCCGAACGGAACAAATTCCTTAAGAGTCCGAAGTTCGATTTTTTTAGATCAGATTTCAAAAAGATTTATTTCAACTGTTTAATGTTTTTTTTAATTCGTCGAAGCGCACACTTGGCCGAAAAAAAAGGTAGGGGGAAAAAAAAATCTTTTTTTTTGGTCGTCTGTGATGTAGATTTAGCGGTTTCCCGCTTGTACTACGATTTACCGGAAAACGTGTATAATATTTTTCACGCCGTCGTCGCGTCAGATAAATAAGCAATTTGTCAACACCACATCTGATTATTTATTAATACCATAACTTCATTAATCCTTGTCTTGTCACAGTAATGGTTCAAGACCACTTTAAAAGTATACAAAACCACGCCTTGAATTGAAAAAAAACTTTATCTCTTTCATATTATGCATCTGCAAAACCCTGTTCTCTTTTCCAGTATACTCTTTTCTCTGAACTTTATTAACAATGTCAATGTCACACATTATGTTGATACGTTCAACACACAAGATCACGCCCCCGGGCGGCACCAGTGGCTTGTGGTAGCTATACAGGTAATGTGTGGTCGTGAGGCGAATGTGTGCCACGGGGCTATGATGCATAACTACCGTATGTTATTATTACATAGCCCCCGGGGCGATGCATATGTAAGCTGTGACATGCATGGAGAAATTGGTATATATCTTTTAACACTTATTACTGATACCTATAGTGTGAATAATTGACGCATTCCTACGTGTTTCTGTGATTTTGTGATCCCTCAAGGGAAAGAAATTTTTGTATTTTATTTTATTTATTAAACAAACAGTCATTTATATATTTAGCATAAACAGCAATTATTTACAATATTAAACCAATAATGTTCCATTAATTCCAGTCGTTGATTCAATATTTGCTCCTATACAATATATTTATAAATGACAAAGAAATATAAAAAAAATAAACATTATAAGGAATTACAAAATGTTAAAAAACAATTAAAGACAGTTAGTAGTAATACAGTTTTCGCATGATTATAATAAAAACAATAAAATAAACTAAGATGATAGGATTATTTCACAAAAAAAAAAAGTTATCAGTTATTTGAATTTTATACGTTTTCAAGTTACAGTTGAAAATATCTACATCTCGTAAGGCATTGTGAGTTTTACAGAAACGTCCTATTAAAGAGTATAATGACGATCTTAAACGCCCGAAAGATTTACATATTGGGTAAAAAAATTTCACGTTTCTCGAACCAGAGCGGAAATAATCTTGAATCCAAAACCAGAAGCAACGGATTCAAAACGAAACGGATTCAAAATAAACGAAAGAAATAAACACTAACTGCAAGGAACACTAACTTGTAAAAACGATTATATAACAAACAGAATTAAAATTAACAGAAAATCTTACTATTATTAACATGTACGCCATTAATAAACTTTCCACTGGGAAGGGTGAGGGTTAAGGAATATAGGATTAGGATAAGCGGACGAAGGACTGGAGTAAATGAGAATGTAGATTGAGTGATCTAGTTCGAGTGCGGTTGTGTGAAGGAGTTTCGTTCTACATCCCGTATAGGTAAAGTCGAGTGAAAAATGTCAATGCGGTAATAATTTAAGTTAATTATATGAATGACATCTCCCAATTAGATTTAAAGGGTGAAATTTAAACATATATAAATGAACTACAGGTAACACAAATCAAGTGATCAAAAAGTTATTTCACTTTAAACCTAGAACATCCACAAAAAATATATATGGAAACAAAACTGTTAACATTAAGAAAATTATATGAATAAAATACATGTCTCCTTATATACATAATAAATAATAAACTCATACTTACAAATACAGAACTCAATAAAACGTTCCAAGTACACACACTTTACACGATAGCACGATAACATACATTTAAACACCATACATACTCATTATGGCAAGCAATATATTAGTTACGAGGGGGCAAGATATATAGATTGCCGTCCAGACAAAATAAAAAAGTATAGGTACATTTACAAAAAAATTGTTCAAAAATTGAATTGAACAAAACACTGAAAGTGAATATTTTTATTTTTTTTTTATTTTATTTATTCTTTAATATATTTGTTATACAATGGTATAGTATATTGTCCTCCACGCTAGGAGTTCACCTGTGTTGTGGAGGACTTTTTCAGTTGTAAAGTTGAATAGTAGTTAATATTGTTATGTTATGTATTTATGTATTATTTATTAGTTATTTATAATTAAATAAGTGAAAATGTAATTTAATTTTATCTAGAATAAAAACTTTAAAAAAACAATTGAATTTGTGGATCAATAGATAAAAGAGTTCTATTTAGAGTTGTTATTTGAAATGTGGAATGATAGGCGTTGAAGAAGATACTACCAAATAAGTATGCGATTTTAAATAACTTACCGATTCTGCCACGTTGAAAAGAAAAAATGAACTTCGGCCTAAGCGTAGAAAATAGCTAGATTTAATGTCGATTAAACTGGTCTGAATAGCATTCCTCTCTCCTAAATCTTATCAAAATACAAAAAAGATTTGTGGATTTGAACACTACCAAAAGGTTGTCTGATGTAAACATTTGTTTAATGCCACAATCTTATTCAGAAATATCTTGCTTGAACTTAAACTTGTTACAAAAAAATCCAGTATAATTTTCCGCCAATAACCAATAACACCCATTACATATGATATTATAAAAATACTCACCAATAATCCGGTAATGGTAACTGATACACGTTATTCTTTGTTGTTAGCAAAAACTTGTCGCTACCGGTAACCAGTTTATTGAAGCTATTATGCGAGTTATAATAATGGTTATGTTTGTTATGTAATCTGTTCGTTGTCGTGTTTGGTCCGAACTTCCGGATTTCGTGCGCATTCGGCCGTTAACACGTGGGTACCGACAGTGGTGTTATTATTTAATTTATTTGTTGTAAAGTAACATTGTTATGTTATAACATTCTGAATAGATTTGTAAATAGGATATGAATTGCGATTTTCAAGGCTGTTCACATTTTTAACCTAATTTAAATGTTGATAATTTTTATTCAGAAAATAAATAAATTAATGCCCGTAGTGTTATCAATGCAAAATAGATGGCAGCACTTTTGTTTGTAGCTGTATGTGAAGCGAGTGCTTACGGCAGACGTTAGCCTAATAATATTATAGATAAAGATAATGAAGTCATCAAAATAATTGTACTTTGGCATATATATGTAAATGGCATTAAACCGATCCGGTTTTTAAGCATTAACATTATATTTAAAACTACTACACTAGATCTCACGGTCAAAAACTTATCCAACAAATAACTACTAATACAACTTTTGGGCAAAAAAGCTTTTTTTATCATAGTATTAAACTCTACAATAAAATACCACTCTCACTCAAAAAACTCAACATTATAACATTTATACTCAAATAAAAAGCTGGATTCTTAATATAGGGAGATCTGAAAAAGAAAATATACTGATATCAAACACAGACTAAAACCGAATCTACTAAACTGAACTATACAAAAAAACACTATCTTACTTATTTTAAAATTATTTAAAAAAAATAATAATATATGATATATGTTTATAATTAAATTTAAATGTTACTTTGTTGTAATATTAATTTCTTATAATTAAATTATAATATGTAAATGAAATCCTCAGCACGGGAGATCCCAGTGAGGATATCACTATCTCTATATGTTACTAAGAAAAGAACACAATAAATTATTATTATTATTTTATTTTGTAGAAAAATCTAAACGAAACATGAAACAGAACCATACACTTGTGTTACCGGGACAGCGTCTTAACCACTCGATCATTGGGAACAAGTTATTAAATGTCATATTTGTCGATCTCATAATTCAAATATAGAATTAAAAATATTTCTTGCAGCCAACTTTTTCCCATTCTTTTGATAGCAAACTTTTTGAATAATCACACATTTCTAATGAATTTGTTTGTAACTTTTCGAGTTTTAAGTTTTTTTTAAGTTTTCTAATAAAAAATGTGTATTTTATATTTTCAAAAATAGCAGATTAATTTTGTGGCGTCATTTCAATTTAAATAAAATATATTTTTTTTGTACACATCGATACAACAAAATTAACAAATAAAGGTATAGACAACAAGTACAGACAAATAGGTACCTATAGACAAAAATATTATAATGAGCGGTGATTAATTAGTTCTTATTACATATAATTATAAATAAAATTAAAAAAACAATTAGATGGAATAAATAAAATTATTATAAAATAGGTAATTATTGCATTTATCTCGTATGTATAAATAAATATTTTTTTAATTAATTAACACAACAAAATCAAGGAATAACTAAGATTAATAACATTCAATAAATTACTAGGTTAACATAATTAATATATTTATTATTTAAATAAATCTAAGAGAGGAATTAAAAAAAAGTTACTAACAATATGTAATTGACTAATTTAAAAATGCCTGACATCTGTCAAAAATTAAAACCAAAGAAATACACAATATTTAAAATATAGCTCAGTTATTTTTTTACTTATTTTATCGTGTGTCGGAATCGTTCCGACAATCAGTTCCAATTTGAAAATTAAAGCAAATCCCAAGGTCATTGACGCAGAATTACCAGAGAAACCACCGAAATTATTAAAATTAAAAATAAACTCACATCTGGCAGCCTTTTGAATAATTTTTAACATGATTTCAAACATTGTAATAGTTAGTAGACAGATAACCTAAATACTAAACATTTCGTCAAAACTACGAAAGAATTTTTTGTGAAACCACATAACACATTATGAGCTATTAAAAATATTTCTAAACAATGTTCAGGCGAACGATTTGTCCGTACCGACAAAAAGTGATAAAAGTTCAATTGCTTTTCATGCAACTCGTAAAGTCCATGTCCAATCTGTGGCTAACTATGGCGTACCCGGGTTTTTACCATAAACACTCTTCTTTGTATATAACAGACTGGCTGAGGTGTACCCAGCGTCGCTCGTGGCGTTGCTTGCATTGTTCTTATGAATGGTTTGGGGTAAAGTTTTGTGGTTGTTTCATTTGATCGTGCAATGGTTTTCAACCATTCACTTCCAAGTCATTCATTGTCCTCTTTCATCGTTTCATTTTACCACAAATAATGATTTGATTTGTGTCTTTTCTACCATTAACCTCATGTACTATCATGAATTGATTCATTATTAAAGAAGTACATTATATCTACTATAAAGTCGACTCCATATCTCGGGCGTCCTTAACTTTTTCTACCATTCGTATCTCACTCCCGTGCAGAGATATTGCGTAAAGTCTTCCTCGGCCGTCCCCGACTTTTTATACAATTCAAACTACTCTGTACTTAACTTAAACTAACAGTCCTGGTACTAATAAAAACAAATTTTGAAATTTTCGGCGAAATCGGTCCAGTGGTTTTGAAGTCTATAAGGCACAAACAAAGAAACATAAATTTGAAATGGGTTATGAATGTTTTGGAGTAAAATTTTGAGGTTGTGACTTCCACCTAGTTTACCTGAAAACTGGGCGCATTTTTAAGGTAAATAATATTTTCGTAAAAATTGAAAAAGCTCACTTTATAAAATGTTTCATTTGATTGCGGAATGTCTTCATCGGGCATCCTCGACTACTTCGACCTTTCACTTTCCATCATACATACTCCTTACACCCTTTTCTTTCTTCGTCGCATAGGTCACATTTAAACACACTCAATTATTTGATTCATGTAATCGTCTCATGTTTTCTTCAAGTGTCCCCGTCTTGGTCTACCATTAACTACTGCATACCGCATTGTTACGATTAAAAAATTACATTATATCAACTTAAATTCAATTACGAATCTGATTTTAGTGCATAAATAATGCGTAAAGCCTTGTTCGGCGTCCCCAACTAATTCTACAATTCTAATTTTCTAAACATTCCTGGTACCAAAAAGGACAAACTTTGAAAATTTCAGACTCTATAGAGCACAAACAAAGAAAAATTCATGTTCATATTATATATAGACTAAGTGTACCCGGCGTTGCTCCAGGTTATTCTAAGGAGATAGACACATGTCAATTTTTTTGTAGGCCTTTTAAATATATACAATTCCGTAGTACATTATTTTGATGTATCTCATAAGGTTTAGCCAAAATTAGCAATGTAAGCGCCCGAAAATATATTGTTTACGACTTGCTTACAAAATCGTCTTTTCTCTACTTTTTATAAATATAATATGCATGTATTATATATGTAAAGAAAAATATAATTTTCTTTAATTCAAGGCAATGCCGAGCTTGTCTCGTCATTGTGGCTGTGTGTGTCGTGGACTGTCACTGGCTGGATGTGCGCCACAGTACCTACACAGTCGACTCGATATTTCGTAATCTATGGTTTAAGACATAGTAAAAAATAATCTAGGGGTTGTGACAAGGTAGGTTGATGGGAATAATTTCAATAATTGGTAATTGCTATCGTGATTGTGATTAAGGAATTGAAATAACAATTAATAACATTAAATGTCGTTTCTTTCCGTACAGGTAATGTTTTGTTACTGAATGCTTTTCTTCATGTAAATCTTGTGAGATTAACAAAATAAACCTTTTCTTTCCTTACAGAGAAACTCAATTGTGTTTTAATTGACTGTGTCGTTCAAATCACAAGGAAAATATCATTATATAAATATATATATATAAACCTTCCGAAGAAATTCTCTAAATGATACTGAAAACCCTATCAAAATCCGTTTCGTAGTTTAGAAGAACAAAGAGCACTAACAGACAGACGCTGATAGCGCCTATTTTATACCATTTAGAGATACGCCAAAGGGATCAAACATGATCAGAATGAATTATTAACAAACTTGAGCAATTGTATCGAATCTATCAAACATACAACCATTAACGACCTGTTTTTTGACCTGTACAAATTATTACATAAAAATGATGTTATTGCTATTTAATCCAGCTGGCTTTCACCTTTTTGCCATTAGTATTTCCTAGTCTCTGTCCAAAAAGGTGCAAAAAACGTCAGTTATTATTATTATGGATTTAATTATCGTTTCCTATTGTCATGGTGTATAAAGGTAATTGTTATTGTTCGGTTGTCATTACCATCAAAATAGGTTTAATTGCCTCAATGACAACAATAAACAAACAAATCAACTGTTTTTTAAATCTCTGAATCTGGTTGAATGGACAGAGATAAGAACTGAAGTGGCAATGGACTTAATGACTTATTTTTCAAAATGTATTTTAGAGAAGTTTATACAACTGATAAACTGGCTAAATAAACAATGTACACATCTTTCCATTAACTATTTTATGTCTGTTAAATGTCAATATCTATAAGTAAGGTTTTTACATGTACGGTGGTTTATCAATGGTTTAAAATGGACACCACTTTTATTAGTAAGGCTGTAAGAATGAAAAACAAAATTATAGACTTAATAACTAAAAGTTACACGGATATTTTATGGCTCCATTGCATGTAATATATTTTTTTGCAGCTTTAAATAAATTTTTAAAAACATTATAATTTTTATAAAATCGAAGAACCAAGAGAATTTTTCACTGCGGATAATAATTTACTTAATTATAAATACATAGGTGACATTATTTTTATTTTGATATAATTTTTAAGCTGAACTATTTTTTTTTTAACTTCGACCCCACACAGGAGGCCCGAGGAAAATAATTTCCCTCAGAGCCTTTGTCATCTTCAGGGATGTTGTGCGGATAGTCTTTTTAAGGAAAGGAAGGTGACGAAGTTCTGGGAAGAAAAAAAGGATGAGGGATGTGTAGGTGTTTAAGGATCAGAGAGTCTAGGGTGAATATATCCCTCCCGTTGCGGCGCAAGGCGTTGGGTCGAGAGACCAGTTGGGGAGGTCAAAGGGTCTCCCCAAACCAGTCTCTCCCGATCTGGCACGCCACGCATGTCGTGAACATACCTCACCAGATGAATCCGGGCACCCCTACTAAATCACCAAAGCTAACCACTTGTGGTGACCTATACAATATACATCTTGCATGTACCTATATCTAATAATCCTATTAAACATATTGAATGAAATAACACTTCTCGGATAATGTTTGTATTCAAATGATTTTCACCGCTACTGTGAAGTAATATTAAAACATCAATAAACAAAATACGTTATTTTATAAGCAATAATTATTAGCCTGAAACACTCATCCACATTGAAAAATCTCCTGATAAAAGATACATGACGCCAACGGGACTTGAACCCGTGTCCTTTCGATTTACGGACGACAGCTCTGACCACTGAGCTATGACGGCTTATCTCTTATCCGCGAAATAATACAATATATACTAGTGTTTCATTCAACAATTACTGCTTGTTACATTTTTTCACCTGAAACAACCAACTTTATTTTATATGAGAAAGGCATTGTAAGTGCTAACTCTCTCACTAGATGGCGTCGAGACAAATTGTCTACAGTTTTTGGTGAAGATACTAGAACTTGTCAAATATCGTAACAAAATACATATAAATATATATATTTTTAACGTATTACACAATATGTAGGCAATCACGGAACTGAAAAGTTCTTTCCAACGGCATATGTAGGTGTACCAATCCTTGAATTATAACCTCAATAAATACTTGACCTCCAAATGAATTAATGTACCCTAATATCTTGCGTGTGCTAGAATGGAAATCTATTTACTAAGCTGTATGCGTCAAAGTTAAAGGTCATATTGCTTTAGGCAATATAGATCATTATATTTATATCCAGGGAAATGAATAGATATCGAAATACCATTGTCTTTATTTCTAAAGTGATTAGAATCGAAATAACCTTTGACATTTTGAATAGTTCTGCAGTGGGGTATTATGCATATATTGCAGGTAATGCGTATTATACTGCCTGTTGAATAACTTATTATTATACGCCTAGGGATTACTGTCCGGATGAAGTGATGTAGGTAATATTATAATGTACTGATTAAATTATATTTTACAAAGTGTTGTGGTAGGTCGTCTGTATTATGCACATCTAATTACTGCATTGTATATTTTAATCATAATGTTGTAAATCAAAAGTCAGGAATGGATATTGTTATACTATCTGGCGATTATACTATGTCTAGAGATCATAGTATATTATACAGTCTAGAAATTATATTATGTCTATAGATCATAGTATGGTATAGTGTATAGCCATTGTATTTTATTTTCTAGAGATTATCGTACCGTATACTTTATAGAAATTGTATTATATTGTCTAGATATTACATTATACTGTCAAAGGATATTATATTATACTATCTAGAGATTATATTATGTCCATAGATCACAGTACGGTATAGGGGGTAAAGATCATCGTACAGTATACTTTATAGATATTGTATTATATTGTTTAGAGATTATTTTATCCTCTCAAGATATTATATTATACTATCTAGAGATTATATTACTCGTATGTCTATAGATCATAGTACGGTATAGTGTATAGCCGTTATATTTTACACTCTAGAGATTATATTATTGTGTCTAGAGATCATCATTCAGTATACTTTATAGAAATTGTATTATATTGTCTAGAGATTATTTTATACTATCTAGATATTATATTATACTATCTAGAGATGATATTGTGTCTAGAGATCACATTAAATTCTACTGTATAGAGATTATACCACACGGTCCAGGATAGAAATCAGAAATAGCGAGCAACAAATTTATATTATATTTTATCTTTTTTATGTTTAGTAATATTATTATTCAATTAAGCAACAAGTTATGCTTTATACTAATTATTATTATGCGTGATGGCTTTTTCGCCTTCTGAATGCATCACTGAAATTTTTATTATTAAAAAACCTTCGGAAGGCAAAAAAAGGTGGCACTTGCTGAATTGAAAATAATATTATTGAAGAAATAAAAGAAAAACTTCAAATTAAAATGGACTTGTACAACCTAAACTGGAGTTGTACAACCTAAACTGTCACTATTTTCGATTAATCTTTATAACGAATTGGTTAAAATTTTGAATACCAAAAAATATTCTCCAGATAAATTGCTTTTCCTATCGTTTCCCTTGGGTAGAATTCCAATATTTTGTTTATTTACTCAATATAAAATACAAATATAAACTACTAAAAAATTTATTTATTCAATAGAAATACATAAACACATAAACGAAGCAACTTTAAAAAATACAATATATAGGCTAAGTTTATTTGTGACAGTTTCCCTTGATTAACTTTTTTGCTTTCTTTTAAAATTGCTTACAAAAGAAATAAAATAACACTTTCGTTTGAAATCGAGCGTTTCTTGACTCCGTTTGCCAAACGATTTTAATGCCTATTACCTTTATTGAAGATATAAGGCATACTAAGAATATACACATTTTTGGCTTGAAGCTTCCTTTTAAGTAAGTGGAAGGAGAAACCGATTATAATTAAATTCAGTTGTTCCCAGGTACGTAAGTTGGTACCTTGTTCAGTGTTGCAAGCGATTAAAAAATATGTGTTAAATGGCGAAATTTAAACAAGAAATTGATAGATAATTTTGAAAACGAATTGAGGTGGAATTGAAAAAACGGAAACACAAACCAGTTTAGGAAGAATAATTGAAATATTATACAAAATAATTTAATACATTTTTGTTCTTGCGTGTACCGCCTTATTGTTTGCAATGATTCCAATTTACAACCCAATCGTTTTTATTTTAAAATTGTGCAAATATTTAGACAGTAACCACACAAATTTTATTAGAATTTATTTCACATCACCGTAAAACTTTTTTATGTTTTATTGGCGCGTGCTAAAATTCTTACCTGAGCGATAGACACACGATTCATTCTAAATTTAAAAAAAGTTTAAAACTGCAATAAACATAGTTAGATTGCCGGCCAAATGAGAGTTAGTGACAAAAGACAAGATGGTTTTTTCATAAATTAAATCGAATTGGTTAAAAATTCTTTCCAACCTTATGCGATGGCCAATTCGTTGAAAAATGTATTTCAAGTAGAAGAAATAAATATAAACGAAATATAAAACAGAACAAGATACAGAGAAAATAAAAAGCAACTGTTTAATTTTACTTAATTTTTATCGATTATTATTATTATTAGTTATTAAATATGGAAATAAATAATATAAATAAAAAACTATAAAAAAAAAGAAAAAAAAAAAAAAATTAAAACTAATAAAAAATAAAAACTTTCTTCTACAACACATAGATACTTGTCACACCTATACATAACCATGTAAACACCTCAGCACAGGTTCTCCTAGTGAGGTGTTCACGAAACATACAATATTACTCACATACAGTTTCACCTTCTCAAACCTACCATACACACAACATATCGCACACCTAGATGAAGAGTAGTACAACTCAAAATACCTCTTTTTTCAGGAACAGCAAAAAACATTTTATGATTTAAGATTTTCACGGCCAAAAGTATTTTTGTTATTTGTTTTTGGGGTATTATGCCGTGTTGCGCTAACTCCTTCTTTAGCCAACGTTTCGGACAGCATTGCAGTGTCCATCATCAGGGCAGATGTGTTATATAATAATTATATAATAACACATCTGCCCTGATGATGGACACTGCAATGCTGTCCGAAACGTTGGCTAAAGAAGGAGTTAGCGCAACACGGCATAATACCCCAAAAACAAATAACAAAAAAAAAAAAACATTTTACTCGATTTTTATGTGACCGATTAAAAATATTTTTATTTAATGTTGTATGTTATTTTACTAGGATATTTATTTGCTCAATTACTTATCATCAAATACACGTATCACTTGTTTATTAATTAATTTCGTGTTATTTTAGTATTCGTGACTAAATCATTGTTTAATAATTTGATCAACTCAAATTAATCAACTATTATGAATTAGTAAAATTAAAATTACTTACTTTTGTAAACAAAACCGGAGTATGTGGAGTTGATATGTAAAACGCCCGAGAAACAAGACAGGTTCAATCACGAATACCAAATCAACTAAAATAATTCACGCTTTATGACTGCAGTTAATCACGAATACAAAACTAAGTCGAAATAATCCAGTCTTTGTGCGTATTGACAGCACCTTCCCCTATAGCTGGTATGTCGTAATTGGTGATGTGTTACTGTTGTTGGTGGTGGGTGTACGTGGAGCAACTCAGAAAGACTAACTTACATCGCCATCACATTATTATTGATGGAGATTTTAAAACAGGTGTCTTTGTAGTTTGTGTAGTTTTCGACGCAGATTCCGAAAATCGCAATAACTCAATTTTGAATTATTTCGAGTTGTGCTACCCTTTATCTAGGTGTGCGATATTATAGTTATAAGTGTGAAATATATCATGTACAAATATAAATAATTATGTGAACACTGTAAATATTATATATAAATAAATAAAAAAAAATGTATATAAATAAATTTATTTAAGTTATTCCAATAAAATTGAATATTCATTTAGACTTTTAGAAAAAGTCGAAATGTGCCCCATATAAATAAAAATTGGATGCGTTTATCCAAGACACTCTCTAGATAAAAAATTAATTTTTTAGAATTTTTTAATCATTTTAAAAGATAGAAGCCAAAAATATGGGAATGATTATTGAAGAAAAGTATTGTTAATTCTGAATTTGACAAAAATGACGTAAAATAATTACGTCGCAATGGCCAAATGGTTAGTGGCATTGCCTCGGTAATACAAATATCCTGGATACGATTCCCAGTTGAGACTGTTACCTTTTTATTTTTCTGTATATTGTTCTGTTTGATGTTTTGTTTAGATTTATTAGGTTTATTTACTCTGGTTTAAAATTGTTCACATTGCTTCCTGTATTTAAAAGCTTCATAAGTGCACTAGGCAATTAAATACGGAACAATCAACTTTAGTAGCGCATTCAATTTAATTGTAATAAATATAAATATATTGACTTTAAGTTGTCCGGGGCGTTTCTTGTCTATAAACATTGGCATGCCATTCATAACTTGAATAAGAAAGTCGAAAGGTTCTATTTCGAGACAATAACATGTTTGCGGTACATGGCTGTACAATCAATGATAATAAAACTGTGCAGAACGCGTTGCGCTCGCCGAGCTCTAACTGTTTTGTATGGAACGGAATACATATATTCCTTACAATATTCTTTTTGGTTCAATTTTATTCTGTTATTATTACAATTAAACGGAGATCTTACGATTATATTATATTTTGGTAGAAAGCAGTCACTTTGTGGTTTGACATATTATTATTATTGTTTATTATTATAATAAACAGACTGGCTGAAGTTTACCCGGGGTTGTTCGTGGCGTTGCTTGCATTGTTCTTATGAATGGTTTGGGGTAAAGTTTTGAGGTTGTTTCATTTGATCGTGCAATGGTTTTCAACCATTCACTTATTAAATACTGTTGAAATGAGATCCCTGAGGCGTATGTGTGGTAATACCATGTTTGATCGTGTGAGGAATGTGGAGATCCGCAAAGAGTGCAAGGCTGGTGTAAGCGTAATGAGTAAGATTATGAGTAAGGTTTGGGCATGTAGAGCGAATGAGCGAAGAAAGGAGTGTAAGAAGGATATATGATAAATAAAAAAAATAAATAACAAATGTAGATCCTAGGAAATAAATTGTACAGCGTCCTTGAGGTGATTTTTCACAAAAACGGCGCTCTACAAATTATCCTTTTTTTTTTTTTTTTTTTTTTTTTTTTTTTTTTTTTTTTTTTTTTTTTTTTTTTTTTTTTTTTTTTTTTTTTTTTTTTTTTAAACTTCCGATTTAGTTGTCCGGGTTAAGTCTTCCCCAAAGGAAAAACTTAACCCTTCCACTCACTTTTCCACAAATGATCAGCTAGTCAATCAACACTATGTAAGTGCATTATATAAGTAAAATAAATACAAAACAATACAAGAACAACAACACGTCAAATCACCAGATATCAAATGGGAAAAAAAATTCACCGTCTCCAGATATTTTCATATCAGAGGGTTCGGCTCGGTAGAACTTCTAACAGGGCCTATAAATCCTACTGATCCCTCAACATAAATATTTAAAAAATCTTTTGTTATCCTACATGTATTCAAAATGACCGACTTTTGCATCTTTATACAGGGTGTCCGGAAACTCGTAGTACAAGCGGGAAACTGGTGAATCTACATCACATTTGGAGTCGATTTTGTAGTATATTTTTTTTTTATTTGAGCTTTCGTTCTCGAGTAAATCGAGTTTGAAGTTGATTTTTTTTATTTTTATTATTATTTTTTTTTAATCAAATTCTTATAAATTATTACTGAAGATCAAAGTACCCAACTAACTAAAACTATTT
The DNA here is from genome assembly GCF_061612785.1 of Hesperophylax consimilis. Lineage (NCBI taxonomy): Eukaryota > Metazoa > Arthropoda > Insecta > Trichoptera > Limnephilidae > Hesperophylax > Hesperophylax consimilis. The sequence continues at coordinate 2,705,066 of NC_142857.1, forward strand.
GAAAGTAAAACAAATGAAGAAACTCGGATTTGAAGCATTATTTTGAAATCACCCTTCATTTAACCCGGTGTAATCATAAAATATTTTTGCTCTGCAGGGTAAAACATCTGTTATTCAACCCTAAACACCAGAAAAAACTTTAACCCTAAAATAGCCGAAAAATATTTTTTTTTGGGTTTTTTTTTTTTTTTGAAAATGCTCAAATCAAAAAATTTTATGTTTTTTTGGGTTCCCCATGTGGTGTAGATTCTCCAGTTTCCCGCTTGTACTACGAGTTTCCGGACACCGTGTATATAAATTTTTTGATAGATCTAATACGCCTAAATTTTTAATTAGAGAGCTAGGTATAATGCCAGTAGCCGAAATAACGAATGGTAATATTTTTATAGTCTGAGAATGCCAAATTCTTTTTATTTCATTTCCTAAATCTGTGTATTTTCTTATTTTTTCACTAACAGATTTTTGAATATTACAGGAATTTGGAATAGCAACATCAATGATATAAGTTATTTTTTTAATTTTGTCATGTAAAACTATATCGGGTCTATTATGACTAATCGCTCGGTCTGTTAGTATAGTTTTATCATAATATATTTTATAAAATTCGTTTTCTAAAAATGAATTTGGTTCGTATTCATAATATGGTACTACATTACGGCAGTCAATCAAGTTATGTTTAATTACCAAATTTTGGTGAATTATTTTTAAAACTTGATTGTGCCTAAATGTATACTCGGACGGTGCTAATATAGAACATCCCGATATAATATGTTCTATAGTTTCCGGAAAAGCCAAACATTTTCTACACAAATCATCAATTTGATTTGTATCTTTGATTATATGCTTTCTATAATTTTTAGTATTAATGACTCTATCCTGAATTGCAAGCATAAATCCTTCTATTTCTGCGCTCAACTCTCCAATACTCAACCATTTGTTTGACTTAATTTTGTCAACATACGTTTGGTTGAGATAATTGAAGTGTTTTGCGTGTAAAATTTTATTTGACCAGGAATCTAATAATTCCTGGTTGGGATTTATAAAAATGTTGGCATTCTCATCGTATAAATTTAAAGGTGTAATATTTCTATCTGCCTTGCAAATTATTTTGTGCATTTCTGAGCTATGAGCTTTCCTATGGAAAAAAGTTCTTAGCATTTCTACCTGATTATGTTTCAAAGAAGTTATTTTGACTATACCTCTACCTCCTAAATTTCTAGGTATTTCATACGCTGTCTAGGAATACCTGCTTTTGTTTTTTGGGGTCTTAGACTATCCATGTTCATCTGTACAGATGACATAATAATCCCCTGTTCATCTACGTTGGTTGCAAATGACATTGTTGTCATTTTGCAAAACAACTTGGAGATGATTGTATCTTTACTACTACATTCCAGTAACCAAATCAAATTATTATTATTATTATTATTATTACTATGCAAATGCGAATGGTAGCAGAAGTCGGGGACGCCCGAGGAAGACATGGCACGATCAAGTGAATCAGATTCTCGAGTCGGGCCATGTCAAGAGTCAGAATAATAGAAGAGTATGTATGAGACGATGTATGAATGTGTATGAGGCAAAAAGTGTGTGCCAAGACCGAGTTGTTTGGCGGTCCGTCCTCTCTGCCTACCCCTGCGGGAAAACGGCGTGATGGTTAGTTAGTTAGTTAGTTAGTGGTTACTAACAAAGTCATTGTTTTATTTCGATTATATTATATTCGAATCGAGATTTTTAGTGCCAAATCACGATTATTATCGTGATTAATTTTTCGGTTATTATACCGTGTTACGCTTATGTCTTCTTTAGCCAACGTTTAGCACAACATTAGAGTATCCATCATCAAGGCAGGTGTATGATTATGGTGGGGTAGCTAGAAGAAATAGGATGTAACCTATAAGCTATACCCTTAGTACTCTGTATTTTATTGAATTTTGAATTTAAATTTGAATCTAAATATGGTCCTGTATTAGTAAGTTCCTGGTAAGTTTATTCTTGTATATTACCTGCCTGGACAGAATATAATTAAATAAAAAATTATATGTATATTATAACGCAGCATTACGTTCATTGGTCAAATGTATTGAACATATAGTTTTGTGTTAGTGATGGACGAACCGGTGGATGCAATCTGTTAGACATAAGGTGATAATATTTTGTCTAGTCTGTAGTTAGTAATAAAATATGTATTATATATTTGTAAAGCGCCTTTTAGGTGATTAATCACAAAAACGGCGCTGTAAAAATCAACCCAATAAAATTATTATTTATTCTTATTTATAAGATTTTATATAATCAAATTAAAAATAACTCAAAATTTTCAGTATGTTCATTTGACGTAAGATAATGTTTTGTCTATTAAATTACATAATATGTACCTACGTCTTATCACAAAGGGCCATTATTTTTTAACAATTACAATAATCAATATTTTACACGTGCATGCTTTTGGTACTGAATTCCACGTTTATATGATCCAAGGCCTTTCAGCCAATATTTGCTTTATCTGTTTGAATATTAAGTGGCTATTTGGGTCGACATTGGCCAACGAAAGGCCTTAGCTATCGTAGAACATAGAACAGAATGCAACAATAGTTGGAGAAACTTCGTTAGAATGTGGGCTGTAGCAACTTCTACAAGACCCTTATGTAAATGGCGTAAGGAGATATATAACAACGAAAATGATTAATGACTACCTGTTATTGAAGGAATTTATGTTTCCATCACATTCCATATTATCTTTATATTATGTAATGGAAAATGGGAGATAAAGTAGAAGTAACTTTTAGCATCGCAGTTAAAACATATAAATGATCTAATTTGGGAGGCAGGTTTGAAGACAGCCGCCCTGGAAATCATTAATTAGATAACCATACCTCTGAAATAGTGGCATCACTCCAAGTGGCAAGCTATATAAGATGTGTCAGGTTCCATGGCGGTGGATGAGTCTGCTCACCAACTGCATATGAGGAAGACCCTTTCATTTCTCCAGCTGGACTTTCTCCACCAAACCTTGCACCGCAGTAGGAGGGATGGATTATAATGTCCGTCGCTCCGGGACACACATATTCCCAGATACCTAACCACCCCTCAAACCTTTTTCGTTTTAAGAAACTCCTCTCCTTTATTTATTAAAAAGACTCGCCACACAGGTGATCCAGGTGGTGACTTAGGCCATGGGAGGAAATTAGTCTTCTCAGGGTCTTCTGTGTTGGGCTAATGTAAAAGAAACCTTTTTTTGACTCGTGCCGATTCCCTACTGGGTAGGTAGAAAACTATGTCCTTGCACACACACACTCCTTGCTACATTTATAATTATATAACGTCTCATATTATAAACTATTTTTTAATCATTTTTGAGTTTACGCTTGACATGGTCCATTACAAGTATTTGATACACTAGAACGTGTCATGTCTGAGAGTGGGGTAAGGTTTTTCTAGGTTTTCTCGTGAGATATTGGTTAAGGGAGACCATGCGACCTCTCTAGAAGGACTCTATCGACCCGGCGTTTTTGCACGGCAGTAAAAGGGATGGATTCATACGTCCTTCACTCCTGGACACACTGACCCTAGATGCCTACCTTTCCCTCATACACTTTTCTTTCCCCGAATTTCCTGTCCTCCGTTTCCTCGAAAAAGTAAAAAATGTCTCCGAATTCATATTTTATGTACTTCCGCGATTTGATTAATTTGTGTTATTTTATTTATTTAGAATACATAACGTATTCAAGTTTAGAATAACATATTAAAGACCAACATTCAGCGTCAAAACTTTGCTTGAAATGGCTTTATCCGTATTCGGTGATCAAATCTGAATTGCCAGGTACTTCCCCACCTTTTGCTTGCCCATCTCCTTCATCTCCTCACTACTTTTAGACCTTAAGACTCACAAACTACGCCAATTGGCGATGCCATTGTCACACCGGCTTTAGAGGGTTGGGAGCAGTTGGAACTCTTGTTGGAACCAGGCGATTCGTTTAAGAATTGACATTCAGATCCTGCACAGAAAAGTCCCACAGTGGACAGCGCTGCAAACCCTTGCCTTACTTTAGCCAAATTTACTTTTCTGCACATGGTCTGGTTATTTCAATGTGCAATCTTCGGCGGTCAATGTACAACTAATGTCATAGTTTTTTCAAAGTATTCTCGAATTCTACTACTGCTTAAAATATTGTAACGTGGTTTGCCTCTAGTTCGCCGAAATGATACCCAAAATTCATGTTAGGGCTAGTCTATCAATTTGAGTGTATGATATTACCCTATAAAGTGTCAAACAAAATAAGATCATCTCCTAACTTAATCTCGGGCGAAGCCGGGTAGTAAGGCTGATAATACACAAAGAATTTATTATTTTTAATTTATTTTCTTAATTTTTGTATAATTGCGGCTGCAAATCGTAAAACGCGATTTATTTAATTCACGTGTTTTTTACAATTTGTGCCATTGCAGTACTGTTTTCCGGCCCATTGTGCATTAACAATGCGAAAAATACTTTGTAAATAAGACTCTTTTACAATATTATCATTTCCGAATTGGTCTAAAAAGCCAAACACAACCATTGCATTAAAGATCCGAAAAAAATGTCGGCCGAGTAGGAATAAGTTTCATTCGATCGAAAACAAACATTGGGAAATTATGAACTGTGAGGAGAAACGTTTTATTTTATATTGGGTTTTCGTACTGAAATAACTTTGAACAAAGTAAATGCTAATAGAATTTTTAAAACAATTTCCAAGTAAAATTGGTGCAGATGGCCCCTTTAGCCATATTACTACCGTTACGTTTGGTGCTCAAACAATTATTATTTCCTTTTTTAGTCTGTGAAGATTTTCAGGCAACTGGCGCGGCACTGAAAATTACTGAAAGTTTGACAATTTTTTTTAATATTCTGTCGGCTTTAATAAATTGGTAATAATGTTGTAGGTAGAGGGTGTAATTTTCTTAATACCAAATGTTGAGAATGCAGTTTTGGAGACGGGTTTGGGTACCGCAACCCCGGGAACCATTTATTAGATAACCAACACCTCCGCCATAGGTCGCCCCAGTATTTCACTAGGTTTGGAAATTTAGCAGGGGTGCCCGGGTTCGTCGAGTGAGGTGTATTCCCATCAGCTGCATAGCGTGCCGGATCAGGATTGGTTTAGGGAGACTATTTGACCTCTCCAACTAGTCTCTCTTGACCTATCGCCTTACACTGCAGCAGGAAGGATAGATTCATACGTCACACGACAGCATCCCCAAAGATGAAATAGTGACACATTGACCTCATGTATGAAGTAACTGTAAAAAAAACCTATAAACTAGCGAGAATTATTTTAATTACTGGCTGTCCCGTCGTTTTGCGGGCTTTTCACATAGTTTTAGAAATTAGATGTAAACAGTTATTTAAAACTTGTTTTGAACGTCAAGTGTACAAACTTTCTTCAAGAAAATTTTGTTTTAAGAGTTAGGAAAAAATGATGGGGTGGTTTTTCGAAATCTCATATAGACAGCGACCTTCATTTTGTTTTGAAGGTAAAAAGGGGAAATATTCGGCAAATGTAATTTTGTATAAAAATAAAGTCACAGACACACTTCTTTATATATATAATAGTTCTACGTCAATTGAATATACATTTCTTATAAGCCAATTTTGACAATATTTTTTAAACCGGTTCACTTTATGTCCATCACTTCTGGACACGTTGATTCCTAGATTCCCACCCAACCCTCACACCTTTCACCTTTTCAAAACTTCTTCTCCTTCCTTTTCTCAAAAAAATTCTCCACACAGCTTCTCAAAAAATGATATAGGCCCCGGGGGAAATTATTTTCCTCAGGGCCCCATGTGTGGGGTTAATGTGAAAAAACTAATTGGGTAATCGGTAATCTAGAAATAAACTCGACTCATCAACTTGTTGTCAAAAATAGTCTTGTAATTGTAATTACAATTGTAACTGTAATTGTAATTGACTTGTTGTCAAAAATATATTAAGATGCATTATTAAGATGTAGCTTTTTTATTCCCGAACTAAGTTGTAATGCAGTAAGACAATAATACGAGTTAATTAAATTATCTATGTAGTACCCATGTACCGGATAATTAACTATTAATCCATTTGCGAATAGATTATCGCGGCTGTGAAACAAATGGCCTTGATGGCATTAAACCAACGCTTCCACTGTAAAACATCAACTAAAGACGAATCGAGAAGTGACGTTTTTGTTTTCACGCTTTTTAAAATTGTCAACACCCAGAGATTCTCAAATGGTAATTCAGGTTTATTTTATTTTATTTAAGGCAGTATGCGGATTTTATCAAGATGATTAATTTTGTTTTAATTTATAAATAACTAGCTGACGTCTACCCAGTGTTGACCGGGGACTTGGACGTGGTTTGGGGCAGTGGCGGCTCGTGAATTTTAGGTGTACTAGAGTGGAAATATTACAAAAAATGGCATTATTGATGATGTTGTAAACGAAATTTTTTTTTTTCGAAAATTCGGTTTTTTGTATTAAGATTTTCAGGAAATCCGTGAGGCAAACTGAAATTTCCTGAAAATCTTCATAAAAAAATCGAATTCTCGAAAAATTATAAAAAAAATATTTTGTACTAAACATCACCAATAATGTCGAATTTGTCAAATTGGGTACCTGATAACTGGGTGCATTTTTATTGTATTGTAGTAAGCATTTGTTTCACTCGATCGCGCCATGTCTTCCTCGGGTGTCCTCAACATCCTCAACCATTCACTTCCAAATCATACATTCTCCTAACACCTCTTCCTTTGTTCATCACTTAGGTACGTCTCATCTTACCACAAACAATTATTTGATTCATGTCTTCTTCAAGGACCCCCGACTTTTCTAACATTCACATCACGTAGTATCATGAAATTCACATGGTTACTCTTAATAAATACAATTCAACTTTGTATCTCTTTTTTTTGCTTTGTTTGATATTATATTCGTATTTTCACGAACCCGTGTGCCAACATCATGATAATATATTCGTGATTTACTAAAGGTTCATCAGGAAGCCTGTTAATTCATTCGCGCCCTTGAGGTGATTTTTCACAAAAACGGCGCTGTACAAATTATCCAATTATTATTATTATTATTATTAGTAAGGTCTGCAATCCCGTTTTTTACCGGAAAATATAATTTTAAGATATTTTTCTCCGTGTACAAACAAATTTAGACGATATGCAAAACTGTCGACTTAAGGCGATGCACTACGTCGTGTAATATTTTAAAATGAGCCGCTATCAAAAACAACCCTTACGTAGATGGCGATAAGGTTTAAATTCCCGCTTAACACCATCCGCCTGTTTTGATTTATGCAAGAAAAAAACATGGCCAAAAAGTGCCTTTTATTTTATTTTGTGGATGTTCAGGCATAAATATTTAATTTTTTTCTAATCATTTTAAAAATAACTTAATTTGCCACACTATACAATAAAATCATAACCGAAAATGGGTTCGTAAGTAGGAGATTTTGAACTTTAAAGCAGTTTTTATAGGCCTTATACATTATTTTTTTCTGGGCTTATAAAAAGACTTTTGTAAAAAATACTCAATTATTTCAAAGGCCAAGATGTATTCTACTCGCAGTATTTAATGAAAGCATCTGAAACATTTCTGGGTGTCCAAATTTTCAAACCAAAAACGCATGATTTTGCATTACTACGTATGGCATCGCCTTAAAACAGGACTTCGCTACGCCTAGTCAATGATACGCACACTAAAAAAACGTAGTACTACTTATTGGGGTGTGTTTAGTTTCATAGCAACTAATAGTGAAGCCCCGCATACCCAATTTCTACCGATTTATAACAAGTTTCAATTTTTAAGTTTAAAAAAAATTCCATTTTGAAGATAATATCTATACATTTGTTATGCCAAAACGTTATTTATATGAAATTCCCTCGATAGAAAAAAATCGTAAAGCAAAATCCGAAAATTGCTAAAAACTTTGTTTTTTTTTCTGTTATTTAATATGTCTAAAAGACATGGAAAAATTCACAGTGTATCTTTAAATGCATCTAAAGCATCTGTAGAGAGGTTTTTGTTCTATTTCAAACGAGTCATGTTTTTTAAAATATTTTCAAAATTTTAACATTCGTATTTACATATCTCCCTTTCAAAACATCTTTGAACGCTTTCTGCGGTGTTGTAAGATCCACGTTAACGTCGATAACAACACCTGCTTTAGAAGAAAGTTTGACCATCTTTAGCTAAATGCACGGTAAGCGATCGGAACTCGATATTGGCGGTAAAAATAACGGAACCAAGTGGGGCTTTCCCCTCCAGGGCACACAGAGACAGTGGAAGTGATGCAGACTCGTGCTGCGGTGGTCAAGAAAGGTGGGGAAATTTGTATATATCACCTGTTGTACCCCAAAACGGTATAGAAGCAGTTTTCACCTGTGAATAGGCTCAGTGTATTCAACGAGTTCTGGAAAATAACCAGTAGCGTTCTCTCATTATAACGACAAGTATTTTAATACGAACTTATCAACGGAAATGATGGTGAGTTTACAATTCTATAATCTACAGAGTCCACTTCCGAACAAAACTAAATCTTAGAAATAGAACATGTACAAATAGGTAAATAATAACCTATACATGAGAAACTATACGTACCATTCATTCCTGTATCAATCCTTATTCTCAAGCACAAATTATTTTTAAACTAAAAATCTGGAAATAAACTTAATTCACTTATATTGAAAGAGATTACCTTGTTTGTATCTTACAAGTATACTCGTGGGAGATCCCATGAATTTTTTTTACTCAGAGAGCGAAGACTTCTGCCTATCAGAACTCGCCAATCAACAGAGCGACTCGATTGCTTAACGATTCTGCATTGACCATCGACATTTGACACATCAGTTAGAGACAGTTCAGTAACTATCTTTTGACGCATGTCACAAAGTAGTAAAACTGCCCCCCATGACCCTTTATACTTACATGTACCTCAAATTTGTAATATTCTCCCTAATATACAGGGTGCATAACCATTTTATGGAGAAAATTAATAAATATCTTCTGAAAGTTTTGCTTATATATGTATTTTCCGTTTTAAGTATATTGAGTTTCATTTTACTGTTAGAATTCGTAAATAGCTATAGGAATGACTGGAGCCTTTACGAAGCAATAGGAATGTTGTTAATCTGAAGGTTGACCCATCTGTTAAAGGATCTTTTTCCTTGCCCTGTTTGCATGGATTGCTTTCAGTGGTATAATTACATAATTGTAATAGTACAGTAATGCGCACATAACTTTTGCCTTAATTTCGCTGCAGTAGGTATAAATGTATATTCCCAGATGCGACTAAATCTTTTTTGTCTTTTTTTCTAACGTTTTTCGTCTGAGAATCGTTCATTATTTTTAGAAACTCTTCTACAATGATAAAAAAATATATCACTATAAATTATATAGGTGCTCTCACTTTGGATGTTGTCATAATTATGATTGCTAAGTTTATTATATATTTATCATAATTTATTCAAAGTACAATTGCAAATTATTGATAAGCGCGCCGCTCTGATAAATTAATGTATTTGGTTTTACTCACTAACAAACCATCACGCTGTCTCTCCGTAGGGGTAGGCAGAGAGGATGGACCACCAAACAACTCGTACACACTTTTGGTACACACTTCTCGCCTCATTCACATTCATACATCGTTTCATTCTGGTGTTATTTCGACTTTTGACATGGCCCGACTCAAGTATCTGGCCATAATGGTATCGTGCCATGTGTTCCTCGGGCGGGCCCAACTTCTTCCACCATTTAAATTCGTCATATATTCTTCTTAAACTCTTTTCTTCGTTCATTCGTCTACATGCCCAAATCATTCATCTAAGCGTTGCTTTCTTAATCCCTCTCATTTCTCGCATGATCATATATGGTTTTACCACTCATACACCTCAGGGATCTCATTTCTAGAGCATTCAGTCTGCTTTCGTCCTTCTTCTGCTAGATCCATTTCTCACTGCCATACATTGGGGCAGGTATCAGCACGCCATCGTGGACTGCTAGCTTCGCTCCTTTGGACATTTTTTGTTAGTGCCAACCGCCTTCAGTTACCCGTCTTTCAAAATCTCTGGTAAACGTATAATGATACTGATGACATAAATGTAAAACTCCTGAGAGAAATACAAAATGCTTGTCATTACATTTAAACGCCAATAAGAACCCGAGAAGACCACCGTAACTAATATGCCACAAAATTCAGTTGTAAGTTGCTTTCTAATCGGTTTGTTTCGGAATTCCACTTGATTCACCGCCATTGTGCCCTACGTTCTGTTTTCAGAATTTATTGTGGATTCTGAAAACTGTTAAAGTGCGCATTGTGCAGTACGCAGTGAAGCAAGTTCAAGGACGCGACGTCTGCTGGTTCCTCGGTATCCGAGAATGCTAATAAAGCTGCGACACATTGCATCAATTCTGTTTATAATGTGTAGGTAGGTACTCTTAGAACGGGTTATTTCACAGAGTTTGAAAAATTCCTCAGATTTCAAATTGAATTTTAAAATTCTGTTAAAGTTCTATTCAAGTTCTGTTATTATATAATTATGAGCCTGTTGGTTCGAATAACTGACATAATACCAGAACTTGACTAGTACTTTTACAGAACTTTTAAATTAACTTTGAAATTAAATTTGATGAATTTTTCAAATTCTGCGAAACAATCGAGGTATAGTATCCATCTTTCAGAATCGAAACGTTGTTGCCCAATATTTCTCTTCCCACACCCTTTTTCTAACATTTCTCTTCCCACACCCTTTTCCTCACATTTCTCTTCCAATATGCTCATCATCAAATTTCTTTTACAACACCATTCTCCTAACATTTCTCTTCCAACACCCTCTTCATCATATTTATCTTCCCACACCCTTCTCCTCAAATTTCTGTTTCCACACCATTCTCCCCACATTTCTCATCCCATACCCTTTTCCTCATACTTTTCTTCCAACACCCTCCTCATCACATTTTTCTTCCCACACCCTTCTCCTCAAATTTCTCTTCTCACGCCATTCTACCCACATTTCTTTTTCTACACCCTTTTCTTCACATTTCTCTGTCAACACCCTCCTAGTCATATTATTCTTCCCACACCCTGTCCCTCACATTTGTCTTCAGACACCCTTCTCCTTGAATTTTTTCGGAGATGCCCATGCAATAAATAAAAAAAAGTTAGTGTTGTCGGTAATCGAACCCACAAATTGCTAATCCAAAGTCAAATGCGTAGACCTCAACGCTGCGGAAGTCGTCAATCAGATTACTTACAGCCACGTTTTCCGGTATTATAATTTATTTTCATTTATCACGTGTTCTCACAAACAAGGTCAATAAAAATCCATCCTCATTATTTATATAAGCAAGTAAAAATATTAATTTAAGCACACAAATATCTTAACAACACAATTCAAACTCTCGTAAATAAGAAATACATTGATACTTATAATTTTGACAGAAATATATGATAATAGATAAATTTACTTCCGGCAATGAATTCTATAGTTTTCTCAACCTGGAAATCAATCCACTTTCGGCTGAAGAAAAATAAAGTTTTTTCTGTGAATACAAATTAGTTATTGAGAAAATTTCAAATAATAATTTGTTACGACGTCAAATTCAATTCAATTTGATAGTTTCTAATATTATTTGGTTTAGAATAAAACCACACAAGAAAAATAAATCAACTCGTAAAAACAAAGACTGTTACTTACAATAACAGTTTTTATTAAGGCGATGCCATACGTAGTAATGCAAAATCATGTGTTTTTGGTTTGAAAATTTGGTCGCCTAGAAATGTTTCAGATGCTTTAATTAAATACTGCGAGTAGAATACATATTGGTCTTTGAAATAATAGTATTGAGTATTTTTTAGTTAAATCTTTTTATAAGCCCAGAAAAAATATTTATAAGACCTATAAAAACTGCTTTAAAGTTCAAAATCTCCTACTTACGAATCCATTTTCGGTTATGATATTATTGTATAATGTGGCAAATTAAGTTATTTATAAAATGATCGGAAAACATTTAAATATTTATGCCTGAACATCCACAAAATAAAATAAAAGGCACTTTTTGGCCATGTTTTTTTCTTGCCATAATCAAAACAGCGGGATGGTGTTAAGCGGGAATTTAAGCCTTATCGCAATCTACGGAAGGAGTGTTATTGATGGTGGTTTGATTCAAAATATTACACGACGTATGGCATCGCCTTATGAGATTTTTTTTAAATCCGCTCTTTGAATTCAGTGTTTTCATATGCATTTCCACAGAGCAACATCCTATTCCTGAGAGCTGCGTCGTTACATCTCTAACATTTAGAATCCACAGTATACGTAGATGGCAATAAGGTTGAAATTCCCGCTTAACACTGGCCGTCTGTTTTGATTTATGCAAATAAAACATCAAAAATATTCTGATTATATTAACTAAAGAACTTAATTTGTCAAATTATTAAAGAAAAAACAAATTTGAAAAAGGGCTTGTAAGTAAGAGATTTTACTTTTCAAAGTATTTTTTATATGCCTGACACTTTATTTTTGATCCAGGTTTATAATTTTTTCTAAGAAATCGCGATTTATGCAAAGGGGTGGTCTACTTGCAGTATTTAATTAAAACATCTTTAATATTTCTAGGCGATCAAATATTTAAACTAAAAGTACGACCTCCGTGGTTGATCCTCTCGGGGTGCGCAAGTAAATTTTATTTGATTAATTTGTGATATTTCATTATTTACTCATAAAATATAATATGTAGTATATAAGCGGCACGTTCCAGAATGGATGATTTTCTCAGTATCGTCCATGTGTAAGACCACCATTTAAAGTTAAAGGTTGCTTGAGATGGCTTTGTCCGTGTTTGGTAACCATATCTGACTAGCCAGGTTCTTCCCCTCGTCTCCTTCCCTTTTCCACTACCTTTAGCTTCACAACATCTTGTGCGGTTTCACATAACCATGATTTTGCATCACTTCGCATTACATTGCGGGATGATAAAGAGGGTGAGTTACAACAGAGCAGGATGCAATGCCTTCCGTTTAGTTTTTCTTATATCGATCGGCAATCTGTTTGTTTATATTTAATATACAACTCACTGCAATACGTTCATACCTATTGGCGTACGATCATTCTATTTTAATATCATCCTATTTAAGGAAGGGTAGTCTCACAGAATTTGAACAATTCATCAAATTTTAAGTGCTGTTATTATTTCATTTATGAGAAGCAACTGGCCAATAATGATATAATAACAGAAATTGAATAGGACCTTCACAGAACTTGAAAATCAACATTGAGATTTGATGAAATGTTCAAATTCTTTGAAACAACCCGCTCTAACTGTTTTCTCTTTTCGAATAACGTGATTTCTTAACTCATTAATTACGGAAGCTTTTGTGCAAACGGTCGATCTTTGCAAATTTTTTTTTTTAAATTCTATTGTATTGCCATTCCAATATTTACAAAAAATGCATAGTAAAAAGTTGTTTTTGCTGTAGACATTTAAAATGTTTTCTTACAAACAAAATGCTTTTGTAAAAAGTTCAATGAACTTTGTTCAACAGTGTTCAAGATTAGAAATAATAAGGCAAGCAAAAAAACACACTTTCGTCGTAATTATTTTACATTCGATTTGTGACGGCTGGACAATTGCTTGATTTTCATTTCTATTCAGCATGCCGTCATGTAATAATGATTTCCAAAATAACGCACAAAACAAGAAAATCATTTAGTTTGATTATAAAAACAAAATACTTTCAAACGCTCGTAAACTATAAAGACATCATTTAGCTACTCGTCGTTTTGACAATACTTACTTGTCGGTGTTATTTTTTTTCTTCTTCTTAAATCGGTTCCTTATTGTTGGAGATCGTGACACCCACTCCGATTTCCATGATAGACAATGGTCTTCCACTCCTTGCGGTTCTGCGCTGAATGGAGAGCCAAGCCATGTACCAGACGCCAGTGATACTGGGTCATTCCTCTGCTTCTCCTGACAACAGTGACAACTGGCATTTTGCCAGTGGATTGTAAGTTACTTTAAGTTGTAGTCCTCAATTTGACGAGGAACGTAACCACATTATCTTAAAATAATTTGTAGGCAGATAGATGGAATCCTATTATGGATGCCTAGTTCTAACAGAATGGACACATTTGAGCGTCTTGCTGTCTGTGGAATTCGATGTGGTGCTCAAGTGGTTCATTTTAGATGGCTCTAAGTGTATAGTGTCTATGTTTCCGCACTGTACAGAAATGTGGGGAAAATCAGTGCCCGGACGAGTCTCATTTTGGTGGTCTTCGTTATGCCTCTGTCACTCCACGTCTTTTGCGTTTTGTTCATGGCGTCTTTTGTCACACACATTTTTGTTTTTACACTTCTGTTTTACAGTCTCCTTCATCACTTATAGAAGAGTCTAGGTATATGAAGTTGTTCATCTGTCATTTCATTGCACGTCCTTTTATGAATTGAGATGTGAGATCGACACAAATGACGGAAAATAATCAGGTTTCAATAGCGTAGTGGTTAGAGCATCGTCCAGGTAATACAGAGGCCATAGGTTCGATCCCCAGTTGCTACCTTTATCATAATTTTATTTGTGTCTTTTTTATTTCATTTCTCTTTAGATTTATTAAAATATGTTATTTTCGCAATTCCCGAAAAAAACCATTGAACTTCGCCAGGTTTCGACGTTTTCACATCTCAACCCAGAGCCATTAATCTTACCACTCCGCCACTGAGGTCATTACTATTTAATTAACATCACATTATGATAAAATCACAGGGTTCATGTTTTATTAACATCCACATTAAAATACATGACAGCGTGAGAATTTTAATGCTAAACGTTTTCCCATCGCATTTATTTGCATCAAATATAAGTACTAGAATATGCATCATGCATTCATTAAGTCACATCTACCAGATTACCATAGACAATATATCTAGTAGAATAATTAATCATCTATTTTGAATCGTTTGTTAAACAAGTAACTACTGTTTTTATTTATGATAATGTAGTTATGTTGCTTTGACCGTTATGGTATTTATTGTAATCGTGTACTGCATAACTTTATCATTACTATTCTGCGTTAATAGTAAGTGTTACGTAATCAGAGTTATTCAATAGTAATACATTGTTATTCTACATAAATCAACTTGTTATACAACTATTTAGTTTTTTGCCAATCGCGTAACCAATAGATTAAAATAAATTGAGGATTGACAACCTGCTGCTGTGAAAAATATGACTTTGTTGTCATTAATGTGGTGTTCTTTTGGTCTAACTATAAAAAACCAGAAAAGAGAGTTTTAACAGAGTTGGTTGTGTTCAAAAGAGAAAGATATTTCTGGTGCATAATTAAGCTTTGTTCTCTGTTATTCCATGTCGAAACTTCGACTTTTATATTGTGAATACGACGTCTTGTAACTGTCTGAAGTTAATGCTACTTAAGCATACGTCTCAATGTATATTGTGAATATAAAAAACGTCAAGCAGTTACTATTTCTTTTTTATATCGTTCGAGTGTAGGTACTTCTGGATACAAGAGTTATTTGGGATCTATTGTACTTTTTATTTGGATGCCAAAAAATACAAAGCAAGCCTACATTTTTGCATACATAGAACACGTTTTCAATATTGACAGATTCAAAAGTGATTACAGCAAAACAATGCTTATTTATGTCATGTCTTAAAAATATTAACAAAAGGCTTAAAGAAAACAACAAAAAGTCCTTCTCATTGTTTGATAATTCTAAAAGGATGACTTAGCTAAATAAGATATTATATTATTGTATTAAATGAATCAGCTTAAATATACCACAATAAAAATATTTTTTTAATTTACCAAAAGAATGGCACGCAAGCTGCCTTGGGTAAAATTAATGTAACAGATTGAATAAACAATGCAAGTTACATTATAAATTTTTGCCTTAAATTGAACACGAGAGCTTTGGGTTTTGTTATGAGTTAGATTGTGTATTTTGGCCTTATCGATATCAACGACATTGCAAGGTCGTGAATTATGAGGTGCAAGCGAATAACACATTTTTTTCTTCACACAAATTACATTAGTGAAATAGTAGAAAAGAAAATTAGGTTGTTGACTTTTCATTTTTGCAAGGAAAACTATTAGGAAAACAGCAGAGTTGGAGAAAGTCATGTTTGGGTGGAGCATTTTTGTTGTGAGAACCGCACAAAAGTCTCAACTGTTCTTAGCTCTCAAGAGCCAGTGAGACTATGGCATCCTCAACTGAGGTATGTTGTGAGGCTTAAAGTTATGAAGAGGAGAAAGAGTTGGGGAAGACGAAGGCAGTGTAGTACCTGGCTATTCGGATATGGTCACCGAAAACGGTTAAAGCCATTTCAAGCAACGTTTCTATTCAGAATAGTGGTCGGCTAATATATGTTGAGATGTAATCCAGTTTTATACCTAACTAAAACGTGTTCACACTCGCATATTGCCTACTAATAATAAATATATTTATTATTTATTTTGGTACAATATTTTACATTTCATAGTACAATGAAGCAATGTTGGCCTCAATGGATGGCTTATCATTTTAAAATACAAAAAATATAAATAATATATTTAAAGAATATAAATATGTATAATGTTGGTGAAGAAAAAAAATTAAAACGTAAGATAAGGATAAATTTAAACAAAAAATATAGATTTAAAATTAAATTCAAATTATGTTAAGATCGGTATATTTATATTATATGTTGTGTGTTTGTGAGTGATGTGTGTTTTATATTGGTTTTGTGTGTTACGTGTAATTTTATTATTTTATGTTACGAAATTTTGGTAATATTGTCTTTTTTGTTATTTAATCCATTTTGTTAATTTGTGTCTGAACCTATTTTTATTTTCCTCAATTTTATTTTCAAGTTTTCGACTGTTAAATGCTTTTATAGCATGGTATTTATAGTGTTTTTGTCCAAAGCTTGTATTTACTGTCGGAGTTTTTATGTTTTCTTTGTACGCTTGTCTAACTGGTCTAGTATGCCTGGATATTGGGGATCTAGAGTCATTTTTATAAAAAAAGTAGCTTCCTTATAAATACAACATTATAGTCTTGACGTGTATGGTGAAGAAAATGAAAAGGGATTATTTAACATTTGAATAAGGCATTTTTTTTATAAATCGTCAGCCCATATCATTCCCTTCTCCTACGATTGACTAAACTTAGGTTGATTAAACGTCACCACTTTCAGGCTAATAATATCCAGTCACTTTACAGTACTAAAGCAATTTAAAACAAGTTACATTTCAATCAGTGTTGTAACGCGAAAAATCCGCCCCCCTCCCCCCCCCGGGGCAAGCTTATCAACTGGCGCCTTCATATTAAATTGGTCATAAGTGCTAAATTAGTTACATATGTACGTATTTATTATAAGGTCATTTTAATAGGGTTCAATAAAACCGCAGTCCGTAATGCGACAATTTGTTAATCTAACGCGTAGTTAACGCCGATAGCTTGAATACTTTTTCCTTTCAAAACGGTTCCAACTGGCTTCACGTCGAATGTCATTATGATATAGTAAACACCAATGTCTTGTAAAACGGCTGTCAATAACATTACCCGTTGCAATGCCCTCATTATCGTAAGTTAATTTTTTGAGAATATTGTGAAAATATCATTTTGAATTTTAACTTTTAACTATAAATACAACAAAAACCCAACTCGGTACTAAAATTTTATATGCATCTCCAATTTTTACGATGCATTGTAATTTTAAAAGTATTTCCATTTCATTGATACTGCAACATGAGCCCATTGACTATTGAGAAGTTTTTGTTCACTAAAGGATATGCGTCGTATTGCAATTTAGTCCAAAACAACATAAGTCCAACTCATTTTTTTTCTTCTATTTATGAATATTTTTCAAGAATCTTTAGTATTCATGGTCAATTATTTTTATTAAAATTTGCACTTAACATTGTTACCAATTCTTCTTCAACAACAAAAAGCATTGTCACATTTTCAATCCAATAATAAGTTCGAAGTTTTTGGAGTTAGGCTTTTGTTGCACTTCAGAAACCGAGAAAATCCGAAGGCGAAATTTCATTAGCACTAACAAAAACATTTAGCAATATAATATGTGAGTACTTTTCAGTACAAGTACCGATGTCATGCAGACTATGGTGTCTCCTGGGATGATCACTCCGTTTCCCCGCAGGGATAGACAGTGAGGAAGGACCGCCAAACAACTCGGTCTTGGCACACACTTCTTGCCTCATTCACATTCATGCATCGTCTCATACATGCTCTTCTATTATTTGCGTTTCAAACTCAAAAAGATGAAACTGAAAAAATATCACACATAACCAAATCGTGTTTCTAATTGATTCTACCGCATTACCTGAAGATATTGTGCGTTCCTAAGCAACGGGTAATTATTTATTAAGTGAAGTATTTGTAATATTTTCTAAACTCAGATAAAAAATATTTTGTTTGCTTGAAGATTTTTGCTTCCGCTCAATATCACGGTGTATAAATCTGCATTAAGTGATCAAGATAATTTATTATTTTGGTTATTTTAAAGCATAGATCCGGCTCCAAAAAATTTTAAATCCAATAAAAAAGAAAAGGCAACAAATTTAAATAAACCGATCCGTTATATCCGTTTACGTGAGAATAGAGTAGATATTGTTTTCCAGAAACATTGATAAGATTTGAACCCGTGACCTTCGGATTGCTAGTCGAGAGCCTTACCCCTCGACCACAGAGGCCGTCAAAGTTGCTGTATTTGTGACGATGTCATAAGATTATCGATCATTAAATAAAATAATTAATTATTGAAGAAGTAGATAATACTAATAAATCTAAACGAAGAATGAAACAGAACAAAACAAATTGGGAATCGAACACATGATCCCTGTATTATCGGGACAACGCCTCTAACCACTCGACCATTGGGACCTTATTATCGACGATCTCGTATTTCAAATTCAGAAATAATAATGTATTTTTGAATGATTACAAAGTTTTATAGAATTTATTTGTAACTTAGATAGTGTCTCAATTTGTGTAAAAATTTAGATATATTTATCCGAGACACTATCTAAGTTACAAAGATTTTATTTGTAACTTAGATAGTGTCTCATATGAATATATCTAAATTTTATCCGTCAGTTGTTATTATGTTTCGTTTAGATGTATTAGTAACTAGCTATAACCCGCCGTGGCTCAGTTCGTCTCTGCATATAGAGAAGCAATAGCGCGTGTTGATTTTACAACCAACAGATGGCGCTGTTTTAAAATAGGCACGTTTTTAACTGTCACAGGTGACATCTATACATGTCAAATTTCAAAAATCGGTGAAAAAGTTGAGTTGACTTAATATTTTGAACAAACGAATATAAATTTTTTTATTTATATAGATATCGTCTTATTAATAATGTTAACCTTACACTTTAATATTATGTAAGTAGCATTATTACATTTAAGATGATTTTGTAGGTTGCGCTTAAGTAACTAAGTTACATAAATACTCCAATCGTATTTAACTGAAATAATTTTATAACAACCTTGCAAGGTTAAATTCCGTAATTATTTTACCATTAAACAGTCGATATCCGTTTAGATTCAATATGAAATAGTAATTAATAATGATTTGACTCAGTTTTAAAGAACTGTTGGAACTTTATTATTGTCGTTCAGTGTATTTAGTATGTAAATTAGGCCTACTTTTACTCTAAGCGATGTAAAACACCTTTTATTAATTCCGCCACGCCTAGAATACTCTGGTTACAAGAATTTTAAGTGTAAAGGGTGCTTAGTGATCGATGACTAAAAGTTTTAATTTCTTGAAAATTAAGAAAGAGCGATACCTCGAAAAAAATTAATGTTTCAAGGAAAGATGAAACTTGTGTCAGGCAAAAAAGCTTTTCAATAATTCTGACAATTTTATTTTAAGGGGATGCACTGTAAAGTAATATAAAATCATTGTTTTTGGTTTCCAAAATTTTTAATAATTTATTGCAGAGGTTTTAATTAAAAAAAGAGATTTTTTTATTAGTCTCTTTATGAGCCTGTAATATTTATAAATAAATTATGTAACGTTAGCAACGCGGAATCGAACCCAGGATCTATCTTACTGGCACAATACCACTAACCACTCGGTCATTTTGTCTATCTCATATTTCAATTTCACAATTAAAAACATTATCCTCAACTAATATTATTAGTTTTTTATCTTCATCTTCAATGATGGGTATTGCCTCCACCAGATGTTCCAATAAAATTAGAAAAATGTATGTATTCACTTTATAATACATTATAACTTCACTCGCCTAAACACAAGAACATCCCTAGCTTGGCGGGTGAAATAATAGTGAAAAATGAATTTACTGTACAAATCTTTTCTGTATGAAAAAAAAAATCATTCAACACATTTTATACTTCGCTTTGAATTCGGCTGCTCGTTCGATACTATTCGACGCTTGAGTTCTCAAACAATTATTTTAAATATGCAAAGAGTTTTTGTTCGATTACCGAACACCATGTGCCAACTATTTGAAATAATATTTTGTGTTACATTACACGAATTATAACAGACTTAACTGACTATACTTACTGGTCACTAGTCACGACCAGGTGATGAATTGCTCCAATAGTCATACAAAATCAATAATTAACGATTATCTGGCGATTGACCTTACAATTTGTACTTACTACTTAATTCAAGTACTTGTGTAGTTAGTTATGTGGATTAATCAACAATAATTATCAGTTGCACTGATTCAATAAATATTTGTATTTATTATTGTTTGTGAGTTCTAATGCTTATCACTGTCGACTAATTCGTGATAGAATTTCTGGTGACCAAATTTAATTAATTGATATGCAAATTTTAAGTCCTTATCTACCCGTTAAAGATAACAAAATAAAAGCTTTCATAAACAAAATATATTTTCAAGTTCAAAATTTTTTTTAAATAAATATAAATATTAATAAAAAGTCCCCGACTCATATTACCATTCACTTTCGCATTATATATTATTCATGACTCCATTCTTCCGCTCTCCATGTCAAAACCATATAAGCGTCCTTTTCTTAATATTACTTATGACGTTTAATACCGTCAAGTACAATATATTAATAAGGAAACAATAATATTAATGAGGACGAGGGGGCTAAGCTTAAGACGAAATAAGATCCTAAAAAAATATCAGTTATGGGCGTGAACGCGATTTAAGTGGGCGGAGCAAATTAGTTTCACACGCGCTCCGCTCGAATTAAATATTATAATATTTCGGGGTTCAGAGGAATGAAGTACGTTGCAATGGGGAACACCCGACACCACGAACTGTTCGAAGTCAGAGCAGCGATGAAATCCACTAGATGGTACCCATGAGTAAGGTTTGAACATGAAATGCTTAATAATGGGCGTCTTTCAAACTATGTGAATAGTAATATTAAGTTGAATGTGCATGTTTTAGGCAAATTTCGATAGAAACGTTACCTATTGCAGAAGGAGCTCATGATTTTATGATTCTTATCAGATTTCTGTAACCATACTGCTAGACGGTAGGCAGTAACTTATGACTCGTAACCGACGTGTTCTTCATTGACAGATGTCAAAGCAATACGGTATTCAATCACGAATCATTTTCATAATATCTGATCATAATTATATCTGAATATATTGACAAGATAAATAAAATATCAGTCATTTTCAATATTTATTATTATCGTTTACAAAAAGTTACATAAAACAAATAATTATGTAATGTAAAAAGCATAAGATGCAACTTTTTTTGTATAAAGGCCATCATTTATTATAATATAAGTTAGAAATAGTAAAAATAATTTTATATAAAAAACTAAAATAATTATTCAATAAATAGCATTTCGTCGAAATCTAAACGACGATTTCCAAATTGACGTTCTTTACATACAATATCTAAGATATGTGGAGGATCACGAACATTCATAGACCTTGTGACTCCAGGATCGATAAGCTCGACAAGAATGCAATCCATTTAAAAATTAGTTAATTTAATAAGCATTTTTTCTTCCCAGAACTTGTCATCTCGAAGTATACGCTCAACTATCTCTAAGTTAGATAATTACAATCATAAAAAGAGTCGTGCTGCGAAATTCTATTTAATACAGTTAAAGAAAAAATATGTCTTCTATTTTCCTTCCTTCCAGAATAACGGGTTTCTTCTCTTCCTGTGTAAACAAAACTTTTACT